>NC_059304.1:31310702-31513443 GCF_017591435.1 Portunus trituberculatus
TGACATCTTCCCTTAACCCCTTCAATACGGTGACGCCTATGTAGGCGTCATGAAGCCCCACTAGCAAATACGGTGACGCCTACGTAGGCGTCATATTTCTTTTCTGAGCTTTCTTCAGTTCAGTTGTCCCGTATAGTGTGTTGGATACCAACTACACACGCCGTATGCTGTCCTTGAAATCCTAGTGCTCATCCCACCATCCTTATCTCCACCAATCAGTAAAGATAAGCTACATGCATCCCGCCTTGTGTCTAAAATTACCCAATGGCATAGACTGTTCCCTCTCTCTCTCTCTCTCTCTCTCTCTCTCTCTCTCTCTCTCTCTCTCTCTCTCTCTCTCTCTCTCTCTCTCTCTCTCTCTCTCTCTCCTCTCTCCTTCCCATCTCCTTCCTTCTCCCTCTCCCTCTCGAAGATAAGTTACATGGACCTAACATTCTGAAGATAACACACACACACACACACACACACACACACACACACACACACACACACACACACACACACACACACACACACACACATCAAACATCAAAATAGAGAAAGTATTGAAAGTTTAGAAGTAAATGGAGTATGCAGTGAAGATCCCAGGAAATGGCAGAGGCTATGAATGGATGCTTTCGGAAGGTATTCACAAAGGAGACTGCTTTTGACAAAGCACTGGTAATGGAACAGAAAGGGATTATGAAGGAGTTTCAAGTAACTGTGGAGGAGATCAAGAATATGATGGGGAGTTTAGAAGTGAGAAAAGCTGTGGGACCTGATGGGGTATCAGGATGGATTTTAAGAGAATGCAGGGAGCAACTGGCAGAAAAGTTTGTGAAGTAATTGATGCCTCATTAAGGGAAGGTGTAGTGCCCCAAGACTGGAAAAGAGCTAACATTGTCCCAATTTATAAATCAGGTAACAAGAGAGACCCATTGAACTATAGACTAGTGTCACTTACAAGTGTGGTAGCTAAGATGTGTGAGAGGGTGGTGAAGAATAGATGGACAGACTTCTTGGAGAAAATGACATACTTTGTGAGTGTCAATTTGGTTTTAGAAAAGGGCGTTCATGCACGACAAACCTGATATGTTACTATTCGAGGGTGATAGATGTAATACAGGAAAGAGATGGTTCTGATGGAATATATCTGGATTTAAAAAAGGCCTTTGATAAGGTACCACACCGGAGACTGATCTGGAAACTTGAAATGGTAGGAGGAGTGCATGGCAGTTTACTAAAATGGATGGAAGACTTTTGGTAGGAAGAGAAATGAGAACAATAATTAAGGACAGACCATCAGAATGGGGCTTGGTGGAGAGTGGAGTTCCACAGGGATCAGTGTTGGCACCAGTAATGTTTGCGGTCTACATAAATGACATGGTGGATGGGGTGTCCAGTTATGTGAGCCTATTTGCAGACGATGCAAAATTGTTAAGAAAAGTGAGATGTGACAAAGATTGCGAACTACTCCAGGAAGACTTGGACAGAATATGGAAATGGAGCTGTACATGGCAAATGGAGTTCAACACGACAAAATGCAAGAAAATAGAGTTTGGCAAGAGTGAAAGAAGAATCAGGAGTATGTACAAGATAGGAAATGAAGACATAAAACCAGTCATGAAGAAAAAGACCTTGGGGTGACAATTACCAATGACCTATCGCCAGTGAGACATATAAACAAAATAATTGGAGAAGTATTGAACTTATTGAGGAACATAAGAGTGGCGTTCGATATTTAGATGAAGAAATGATGAAGAAAATAATTACTGCAATGATAAGACCGAGGCTTGAATATGCAACAATACAGTGGGCTCGAACTTAAAGAAACACATAAGGAAACTAGAGAAAGTACAGAGGGCTGCAACAAAAATGGTGCCTGACTTAAGAGATTTGACTTATGAAGACAGACTGAAAAGAATGCAACTTCCGACCCTGGAAAACAGAAGAGAAAGGCGAGACCTGATAGCAATATACAGAGTGATGATTGGCATGGAAAAAATGGATAGGGAAGATCTGTGTATGTGGAATGAAAGAATGTCGAGAGGGCATGGGAAAAAATTAAAAATGGCCACTTATAGGAGAGATGTGAAAAATATAGCTTCCTCATAGAAGGGTGGAAGCATGGAATAGTTTAGACGTGGAAGTGGTCAACGCAAGGAATATTCATGATTTTAAGAAAAAGCTGGACATTAATAGATATGGAGACGGGACAGCATGAGCATAGCTCTTTTCCCGTATGTTACAATTAGGTAAATACAATTAGGTAAATACACACACACACACATACACACACACACACACACACACACACACTCATACACACACACACACACACACACACTCTTTTCTGGAGTTAGAAGGTAAAATTGAAAAACTGTTTGAAAAGTATGGGGGCCTGGAAACGAGTTATGACAATGTAAAGAAAGACTGTGCCGATATGAAGAAGGAAAATGAAGCACTGAAAGAGGAAGTTAAGCTAATTAAAGTGAATTGCGAAAAATGTGGAGAATCTCTAGGAAAAGTGATGGAGAAGCAGGCTGAATGGAAAAAAAGTCAGGAAGTGGAAAGAAAGGAGGTAAATTACAAAGTTGCAAGTCTGGAAAAGGAAATCAAAGAGTCTGGGGAGAAAACTTTGGGCCTTGCTGAAATTATAGATCAACAGATCATAGAAGAGAAGATAGCTGAGAAAGTGGTGAAGGTTATTAAGTCAAATGAGACATTGGTGAGGGAAACTGTAGACAAAAAGAGATGTGTGGTGATATTTGGTGTGGAGGAGGATAAGACACCGAGTAAAATGGAGAGAGAAAAACATAAAAAGGTGATAAATAATATCATTAATGTGGTGCAGGAGGAGGAAAAGACCTAGTACAAGAAATAGAGGACTTCCATAGAATTGGAAAGTTCACAAGAGAAGGTATGAGGCCAATAAGAATCAAACTTAAGTCACAAAAGAATGTAGATGAATTGGTGGAGAAGTCATGGAGGCTAGCCCAGCAGGAAACAACAAGGAAGATTTGGTTGAGAAGAGATCTCGGTGAAAAGGAAAGAGAAATGTTAAATGAGTTGAGAAAGGAGGCTTTGAAAAAAAATGAAGAGAGGACAGAAGAGGAGAAGAAAGAGTTTTCTGGAGAATCTTGGATATGAGACTGAGGAAGTGGTTCATAACCCAGAAAAGTACAGCAAGAAAGGACTAAAGAAACTTACATATGAGCGAAATGTAATGTATTCCAACATAAATGGAGTGATATCGGGATTTTAGAACTCAACGATTACTTGAGGACAAGAACCCAGATATTGTGGGTCTTACTGAAACAAAACTGAGAGAGGGAGAAGACCTGATGATGGTTGGAGAAGGGAAATATAATGTTTGGAAAAGAAATAGAGTAGGTAAGATGGGAGGAGGAGTGATGTTGCTGGTTAAAAAGATATAAAGGTGGATCAAGTGAAAAAGGTATGGGAAAGGCAGAAGTGCTAAAGATCAGAGCAGAAACTAATGAAGGAAAAAGAGGCACTACATAGTGGTGTACGTACCACCTAAGACAAATGCATGGTCAATACAGGAATATGAAGAAATGATAAGAGATACAGGAACATGTCTGGAAGAAATGTTGGGTGGCTGTGAACGAACTATAATGATGGGAGATTTTAATTGTAAAGAGGTGTGTTGGGAGGACTGGTCAATGGAAGGATCAGAGACAACATGGGGAAATACACTATTGACACTGGCAATGGAAAATGTGTTAACTCAGTGGGTCAAAGAAGATACTAGGTTTGGAGGAGAGGAGCATCGTCAAGACTGGACTTGGTCTTTAGTACAGAGCCAATGGTCATTGAGGAGATGAGGGTGGAGTGCCCTTTAGCAAAGAGTGATCATGCAGTTTTGGAGTTCAAGGTGATAGACGAAGAGAAATCTAGAAGAAATGAAGAATATAAAGTGGGAAGATGGAATTATGCCAAGACAGATTTTGGAAACCTAAAGAAATTCTTTCAAGAGACAAATTGGATGAAATTCAAGAGTGCTAAGGAGCAAATGAAAAGTGGAAGGAATTTATAAAAATATACAAAGAAGGTGAGAAAAATTTGTACCAATAAGACAACATAGAGAAGTTGGAAAGCAGGACTGGTTTAACGATAGATGTGAAAAGGCTAGAACAAGAAAAGAGGATGCATGGAAGAGGTGGAGAAGGAAAAGACGGATTAAGCAGTGGGAAAGTTACAAAAGAGCAAGAAATGAATATGTGTTGATTAGAAGAGAAGAAAGAAAGAAACAAGAAAAGGATATAATTGATAAATGTAAAGACCAACCAAGGCTTTTTACAGACATGTGAACAACAACATCAAAAATAGAGAAAGTATTGAAAGTTTAGAAGTAAATGGAGTATGCAGTGAAGATCCCAGGGAAATGGCAGAGGCTATGAATGGATGCTTTCGGAAGGTATTCACAAAGGAGACTGCTTTTGACAAACCACTGGTAATGGAACAGAAAGGGATTATGAAGGAGTTTCAAGTAACTGTGGAGGAGATCAAGAACATGATGGGGAGTTTAGAAGTGAGAAAAGCTGTGGGACCTGATGGGGTATCAGGATGGATTTTAAGAGAATGCAGGGAGCAGAAAAAGTTTGTGAAGTAATTGATGCCTCATTAAGGGAAGGTGTAGTGCCCCAAGACTGGAAAAGAGCTAACATTGTCCCAATCTATAAATCAGGTAACAAGAGAGACCCATTGAACTATAGACCAGTGTCACTTACAAGTGTGGTAGCTAAGATGTGTGAGAGGGTGGTGAAGAATAGATGGACAGACTTCTTGGAGAAAAATGACATACTTTGTGAGTGTCAATTTGGTTTTAGAAAAGGGCGTTCATGCACGACAAACCTGATATGTTACTATTCGAGGGTGATAGATGTAATACAGGAAAGAGATGGTTGGGCTGATGGAATATATCTGGATTTAAAAAAGGCCTTTGATAAGGTACCACACCGGAGACTGATCTGGAAACTTGAAATGGTAGGAGGAGTGCATGGCAGTTTACTAAAATGGATGGAAGACTTTTTGGTAGGAAGAGAAATGAGAACAATAATTAAGGACAGACCATCAGAATGGGGATTGGTGGAGAGTGGAGTTCCACAGGGATCAGTGTTGGCACCAGTAATGTTCGCGGTCTACATAAATGACATGGTGGATGGGGTGTCCAGTTATGTGAGCCTATTTGAAGACGATGCAAAATTGTTAAGAAAAGTGAAATGTGACAAAGATTGCGAACTACTCCAGGAAGACTTGGACAGAATATGGAAATGGAGCTGTACATGGCAAATGGAGTTCAACACGACAAAATGCAAGAAAATAGAGTTTGGCAAGAGTGAAAGAAGAATCAGGAGTATGTACAAGATAGGAAATGAAGACATAAAAACCAGTCATGAAGAAAAAGACCTTGGGGTGACAATTACCAATGACCTATCGCCAGAGAGACATATAAACAAAATAATTGGAGAAGTATTGAACTTATTGAGGAACATAAGAGTGGCGTTCGTATATTTAGATGAAGAAATGATGAAGAAAATAATTACTGCAATGATAAGACCGAGGCTTGAATATGCAACAATACAGTGGGCTCGAACTTAAAGAAACACATAAGGAAACTAGAGAAAGTACAGAGGGCTGCAACGAAAATGGTGCCTGACTTAAGAGATTTGACTTATGAAGACAGACTGAAAAGAATGCAACTTCCAACCCTGGAAAACAGAAGAGAAAGGGAGACCTGATAGCAATATACAGAGTGATGATTGGCATGGAAAAAATGGATAGGAAGATCTGTGTATGTGGAATGGAAGAATGTCGAGAGGGCATGGGAAAAAACTGAAAATGGCCACTTATAGGAGAGATGTGAAAAAATATAGCTTCCCTCATAGAAGGGTGGAAGCATGGAATAGTTTAGACGTGGAAGTGGTCAACGCAAGGAATATTCATGATTTTAAGAAAAAGCTGGACATTAATAGATATGGAGACGGGACAACACGAGCATAGCTCTTTTCCCGTATGTTACAATTAGGTAAATACAATTAGGTAAATACACACAGACCATTAGAATGGGGCTTGGTGGAGAGTGGAGTTCCACAGGGATCAGTGTTGGCACCAGTAATGTTTGCAGTCTACATAAATGACATGGTGGATGGGGTGTCCAGTTATGTGAGCCTATTTGCAGAAGATGCAAAATTGTTAAGAAAAGTGAGATGTGACAAAGATTGCGAACTACTCCAGGAAGACTTGGACAGAATATAGAAATGGAGCTGTACATGGCAAATGGAGTTCAACACGACAAAATGCAAGAAATTAGAGTTTGGGAAGAGTGAAAGAAGAATCAGGAGTATGTACAAGATAGGAAATGAAGACATAAAAACCAGTCATGAAGAAAAAGACCTTGGGGTGACAATTACCAATGACCTATCGCCAGAGAGACATATAAACAAAATAATTGGAGAAGTATTGAACTTATTGAGGAACATAAGAGTGGCGTTCGTATATTTAGATGAAGAAATGATGAAGAAAATAATTACTGCAATGATAAGACCAAGGCTTGAATATGCAACAATACAGTGGGCTCGAACTTAAAGAAACACATAAGGAAACTAGAGAAAGTACAGAGGGCTGCAACAAAAATGGTGCCTGACTTAAGAGATTTGACTTATGAAGACAGACTGAACAGAATGCAACTTCCGACCCTGGAATACAGAAGAAAGGGAGACCTGATAGCAATATACAGAGTGATGATTGGCATGGAAAAATGGATAGGGAAGATCTGTGTATGTGGAATGAAAGAATGTCGAGAGGGCATGGGAAAAAACTAAAAATGGCCACTTATAGGAGAGATGTGAAAAAATATAGCTTCCCTCATAGAAGGGTGGAAGCATGGAATAGTTTAGACGTGGAAGTGGTCAACGCAAGGAATATTCATGATTTTAAGAAAAAGCTGGACATTAGTAGATATGGAGATGGGACAGTACGAGCATAGCTCTTTTCCCGTATGTTACAATTAAGTAAATACAATTAGGTAAATACACACAAATACAAAAACAACAAATTTTCTAATCTCTCTCTCTCTCTCTCTCTCTCTCTCTCTCTCTCTCTCTCTCTCTCTCTCTCTCTCTCTCTCTCTCTCTCTCTCTCTCTCTCTCTCTCTCTCTCTCTCTCTCTCTCTCTCTCTCTCTCTCTCTCTCTCTCTCTCTCTCTCTCTCTCTCTCTCTCTCTCTCTCTCTCTCTCTCCTGAGAAGCGTCCACTTTCCTCTTAAGGCGATATAATGACTAAAAAATAGCAGCATAATACACAAAGGCGACAAGTATGACAAGCTTGAGAGTTTCCCAGTGGGGCATCACCACCGTATATCATACAGGCGGGCTTTTTTAACATCCGGCGCGAAGGGGTTAAGATGGATTGGGCAGCACCTGTATCACGCAGAACCTTGACATTTATTGCCTTGTCTTTACCATCAGTCAGGGACACTTTACCTTGATACATGTACGAGTCATAAAGTTCTAGAGGAGAGTTGACAGGGTTAGCTTGGGCCACTGGTTTCTTGTTCTCGAATGTGTTAGGTTTAGGGGCCACAAAAGAAAGTTGACGTTGAGAGGCCTTGCAATTTGGGTGTCTACATTTCTGGATCGTGTGTCCTGGTTTCTTACAGTATGTACACCAGGGGGAATTATATGCATTTGGCGAGAATCCGGTCGGCTTACCACCCGCGCCCCCCAAAACCTTCCCCAAAGGAGGACCTAACATTAGATAGTGAACCACGACCTCTACTACCCAGGGATCCCATCAACAAAGCAAACGCATCAGCCACTTTAGCGGCAGACATAAGATCACTCTCTCCCCGTTCTTCCACATGCCTCAGAATATTAAAGGGTAACTTGTTCTTCCATTCTTCCAGGACCATTAGATTGAGCAACTCCGAAAAGGTGGTAAGTTTCTCACTAGCAAATTCAACATAGGTGTGAGACTCTGGTTTCATATACTTTCGTAACTGTTGTCTGTATCTGTCAGAAGTGATAGAGTAAGCGTCTAGAATGTTACCTTTGATCTCTTCATATTCTACCTCATTACTAAGGCTGTTGTATACCCTATAAGCTTTTCCTACTAGCTTAGGGACAAGGAGAGACACCCATTGATCTTTGGGCTATTTATTCCTATTAGCAATGCTCTCAAAAGCGCGAAATGACCCGTCAACATCAGATTCATCAACTAGCGGAGCAGCTGTAGCGGGATTAAAGCTTGCTAACTTTTTCTTTATATCTATTTCTTCCCCCTAAACTTAACATCATTTCGTAGGGCTAACTCCTGAATTTCTGACTCTTTCTTTTGCCTTTTAAGTTGTAACTGAAATTCTCTCTCTTTATCTTCTTTTTCTGCCTATAATTGCATTTCTTTCGCTTCTTTTTCTGCCTGTAGTTGCATTTCTTTTGCTTCTTTTTCTGCCTGTAGTTGCATTTGTTTTTCATGCATCCGGTATTCTAGTCTAAGCTTCTCAATTTCCCACTGACTTATCCTACTCTTATCCTGTTCTTCCTGGGGACTGTGTATTATAGTCCTCGTAGAGGCTGACATGGGAGTTAACTCTTCTATGGCATTTCCTAGCAACTGACCTTCTTGCACTAGATGTTCAACAACTACATTCTTAATGACCTCTTTAGTCATCTGAGACGTGATGGGAACATCAAAATGTTTAGCGATGGCTTTCCATTGGTCCTTCTTTATATTAGCATCTTTAAGTTGTTCCAGAGAAGGGTCAGCACAAAAATCTTCAATGTTAAACTGAGCGGAAGCCATATTAAATAGATGTTAAACAACAACAAAAAAAATGATAAGCGAATTACTTAAGTGAGGAACTTGGCAGAGTGATAATAAAGGCAACCTTGGAAATTACCTAGATTATACTAAAGTAAACACTCATGAGTACAATCACTAATGAGGGGGGTAAACTAGAGAATTACAGCGCTAAGAGGGATCCGGATTACTCTAGTTACGAGACTTGAGAGTGAGGAGCGAATTGTACTGAGACTTGTTATTGATAAGGAGGCGGATTAGTCTGAGAGACTAGTTAAAATGGCCGATTCTAACTAGTGAGAAAAATGATCCGTGAAGTGAGGGGATTGAGGGTTCGCATGAACATATGATGATCCCAACACTTGGATAACACTTATTAACACACCTGCCTATGTGCAAAAAATAGAGATAAGTGCTATCGGTGAACACGCCTTTCTACCTGATTTCCTGCTCTACCACTGCTATGCGATACCAATGAAAGTCACGAAGCACTTTTATCCCAAAAGAAGCCACTTGATCACACAAAAGTAAATTTAAACCACACGCAGAGTAAGTCACAGAAAAAAAACACATCAAAGTCACAACACTACAGAAACACAAGAAAAAATAATGTAATCACAGAAAAAAAGTCACTGGAAAAAGGGAACACTGAACAAGGGTTATAATAGAGTCCTGTCACGGTCGCCAATTGTTACGTTCACCGGTTAAACAGGTAAGATTGGCATCAGGGAGCCGGTGAACAATAACAATAAAAAAAAACACTGCAGGTTCAACTGGTGAGGCCTGGACCTCGACTGACTTTCCAGAAAGCCGAGCTTGCTTTAACACTTTAACCGCTGGAGTCGAATGGTGCCACGTGAATCCAACTTCGGAACAGTAGCGGGGCTGCATGAGACGGTGACGTGGAGGATTCATGAGACGGTGGCGTGGAAGGTTCACGAGACGGTGACGTGGAGGGTTCATGAGACGGTGGCGTGGAAGGTTCACGAGACGGTGACGTGGAAGGGGAGGTGGAGAGGTGGCGAACGAGGTAACAAGCGGAGGAGGGGATGGTAGTGGAGTATGTTATGGGCGGGCCGTAACATGGCTAACTCTGTACAGCTTTATTAGATAGAGTGGAATCAAAAGCTTTTCATTTCATCAACTCCCCTCCTCTGACTGACTGTCTTCAGCCTCTTTCTCACAGCCGAAATGTTGCATCTCTTTCTATCTTTTATCACTATTTTCATGCTAACTGCTCTGCTGATCTTGCTAACTGCATGCCTCCCCTCCTCCTGCGGCGTCACTGCACAAGGCTTTCTTTTTCCTCGCATCCGTATTTTACATCAGTAAATCACACTTCTGCTAGAAGTCGCTTTCCCCATAAGATACGCTTTGCTGCTTCGCACCACCAGTTGCTGAGTTGACTTCATGCTAACCAGATGTCCTACACCTGCAAGATTGGCAGCCTTCTTCCCATAATCCTTCTGGAGTGGAAAGGCTTTGCCATAGCCTGTGACCCATTTTGGGGCTGGCTGCCACTTTGCTGCCGCCTTCATGTCGGATATACCAGGTAGTTTGTTTGGCAAACAGCTGTCAAGTATGGAGGATAATTACTGAAGTACATGAGACTTACTGTAGGTCAGTTGAAATGTGCTTCGGATTTTGCGAGGCAAACCAGCTCTGCTAGATGGGAGCTTTCACATGAGAAGCGCTGCGCTTCACCACACTGTCAGTCTTTAAAGAATACAACCACCCACATGAAGCAGTTCCGCCCTAGTAAATCGGTCTGACGAATGTCATATGGTACTTCAAGAATCAACTCATTATAAAAAGAAATAAGGAGGGGGGGGGGGAGAGGTGGGCATGTGAAAGCTCCCATCTAGCAGTGGTGGTTTGCCTCGCAAAATCCGAAGCACATTTCAACTAACCTACGGTAAGTTTCATGTGCTTCAGTAATTTCACTTCGGCAAACCACCAATTCTGCTAGAGGGCGCTTCTACATGAGATTTTAAAGTCATGTGGGTGTTGTATCCAGGTAGTAATAAAAAAAAAAGAAAAAAAATTAACAGGTATAATGAAATCCACTAAAATCAGGACCCCTGCGTCATTATGCAACATACAGTACCCTTGTTGAATAAGAGTGAAACCAAGGAATGCCAAATTTCATATATACAAGAAACTTGAACTACACAGACCCCAGCACTGCCTCTTGAAAACAGTCTGTGTCACTGATAATATGTTTATTATAATGCCTAGCGAACATGGCCTCCCACGTCCAACCAGCTGTGGCCATGATAGTGGCAATGGGCACCATCTGTGTCTGTGCCATGGATGCCGAGGCAGGTCTAACACTGCCCGCTGTGAACCTTTTTGTATCAATACCACACTTGGCTAACATTGTCTTTAGCCACCGAGCCACTGTGTCCTTAGAAATACTCCTATGTGGCTGGATGTAACTGATGAGAAGCTTCCCATCTACATTCCCTGATCCTGTATGGAGCTCGTCAGTCCTCTTAATATATTCTTTCAAAGTCTTAGCACACACAATCGCCCATCTCGATCATAAGCAGTAAATCGAACTGTCTGAACATTAAACATTGGCCTACATTGTTTAATGTTACCCCAAGCCAAACATCCACTGAATCTTCACCAAAAACAATGTTCTTTTAGCATTAACAAGTGTAGTGTCTGAATTCTGGCAGCTAGTGTCAATGCCATCAACATCACCAGCTTGAGGGACAACTCCTTCAAATTGAGGTCGTGCAGCGGGTCCATGGCCCTCATCCTCTGCAAAACCACTCTCACATCCCAGGTAGCTGTATACCTGGGTGTAGAAGGACGTAAGTTGAAAACACCTCACAGAAACCTATTGACTAGAGGGTGGTTCCCCATCCTGCATCCTTCCACTACAATGCCTAGGGCAGAGAGAGCACCCCTCGCCATGTTAACACTTTGATAGTCCACACCTCTGTGAAAAACATGGGACAAAAAATTTAAGATGTCAGCAACAGAGGGAGTAAGGGGATTAATGTCCCCTCTACTACAAAATTGTGACCATCGTGTGATGTGAGTTTGGTATTGTCTCTCAGTCCCAGGTTTCCATGATGCCATGATGATTGCCGTACCCTCATCAGATACTCCTCGTGCTCCCAGTAATGTCCTGACAGTCGACAAGCCATCAATCTGGTGTCCGTCATTATTGGATGCTCCTCCTGTGATGACGGGTGTAGGAGCATGTTCTTTCTCTTCCGTATGACACGAGGGTCATCCATCAGTAGCCAAAGGAGCACTCCCATCCTCCACACAAATACATATTGAATATCCTCAGCAAATAAATGGCCAATGTTATCCTCTTCTATATCAAAATGACAGTGGAGGACAATGTCCAAAATGAACTGGTCACTCATTAAATTACACCATTCATGTACAAACTTGTGGATTTGACCAGCCTCAAAGTGCTGGCTCACCTGAGTTAACGCCAGCGCTTGTGCTGACCCCGGCCTCGCAAGTTTTTTGAAGTCGAAACGACACTTGGGTAGGAGCGCCTGGGATCCCCTCTGACTGTTGACCTGCGCGAGTCGTATGGTTGGAATCTTGAGGAGAAACCATGTGAGGGACCCTTGCCAAAAAAGCCCTTTTGGCAACCTCCACTAAATCTGCCAGTGTTGAATATCCAAAAAGTAGAATATTTCTTGCTGGTGAACTTGCTCTTCAGTCTATCTGCCTCTTCAATTTGCTTGGTGGCTTGAGAAAGGTCATCCCAAAAAGGAGTCCAGTCATGGGTGCCTTATCTGAACATAAATGTGAATACTTGGGATTAATGTCTCTCTTGATGATGTGGCACCTTGTCAAGTTATTCCGATAATGTGCATTACCCAGTAAAGCTAAGGCCCCATTAAACTTGGCTACCTCTTGAGCAACCACAGGAAAATTGTCATCATGAGCTACCTTATCCAAGACCGTAAGGGACTTCACAACAATCGTGGCGGCCTTAGTAATGTCCTTGCCAACCTCACGCAAGTGAAAGTCTGCCTACCTGGCTTCAGCAGGTAATGCATCCAGCACCTGTGCATTGCATTCCACCTGGGTCAAGGCATGGTAATTACTGGGTGTCAGTGTCACCTCATCCTCCATTACGGCCTTATAGTCCTCTTTTCTCATCCCACTGATGAACAGGTGGTTCACCATGGCCGCAATCTCCTTTTCCAGTTTCTCAGAGACACTCTCTGTGGGTCCAAAGTTCTTGGTACCTTCCAGCAGAACAATGCCACAGAAAACTGCCCCTTGAAACTCCTCTCCCTCATTACTGTCCACTGACACGGGAGAACTAAATCCAGAAAAACCAGCAGGTGAGGCCTGAGAAACAGACTCCAAACTCTTATGAGGCACTGGCGCAGAACCCTCAAACTTATTATCCTCAGTACTCACAGCCGGTCTGTCCTTTTTGAGTTTCTCCATGTCATACCTCAATTCCGTAATGGTGTCCATCACCATGGCCAGAGGAGCACTGTGCCGGTCACCACTGGAAGCCTCTGAGGGGGCAGACGGCTTAGAACGTCCTGATTCACGCCTACTGGTCTGGTACACCTCCTTAGCTTTAGATTGGGAGCGGGTTGAACTTAGGACAGGCGTAGTCCTGTCCGTATCGGTACTGTAACCGTCAAGAGAGGGTGAGCGGGACATGGCGGGACAGGTAAACAAGTCACGCCTCAACACAGCTGATGTTCTGACTTCGCAACAGCACCACAAGTATACCCACTCCCTGAAGATAATGAGAAATAACATATTTACTTGTCACTTGATCGCTGGGAATCCATGTGTCATTAATGAGTAATCAGCCTGCCCCTGACGGGTAACATGGTAACAACAGCCCGCCCCAATAACGGTAGATAAAACTGAGTTGTAAACAGCTCGCCCCTGTGTCGGGTAACGAGAAAGGCGCAGCTCGCCCCTATGTAGGGTAACGAGAAAAAGTATAGCCCGCCCCTATGTCGGGTAATGGGAGTCCATAACTGACAAGAACACTGGTAGGTTGATAGAGAATAGCCCGTTCCTATCACGGATCATGGGAAAACAAAGATGGCTGGGCAGAGTCCCGGATCGACATCTTGACAGTGCGGTGTCGACGTAGCAACTGACAGTGTGGCGAAGCGCAGCACATCTCACGTGGAAGCGCCCTCTAGCAGAATTGGTGGTGTGCCAAAGTAAAATTCTGACCATGGAAGGCATGTGAAGAAAGGTTTCTGGCATGGGAAAGGCTGTAAGAGTGGCTTTTCCCAGCAGGAAGCTACTAAGAGTGTACATAAACATCCCTGTGGTTACGTCTCTGGTAACAGTGATGAATCTGCTACCCAACACACTCTCTCCTTGTCGTCTACCTCATGGGATGAGGCAAATGTTCCGCCCTGGACCATGATGATAGAAGCTTTGGCTGCATTATGTAGTGATATGGACTAATTAAAGGAAAAGAGGAGATTGGGCTCCAGCTGTGATGCTGATGACGCCACGGCACCAGACAGTGTAAACATTAGGCTAGCTGGCCAGGAGGTGCCTCCCTCAAGCTGTTCCGCTGGGTTTTCTGGTTTTACTCCAGCTGAGCATTGTATTTCTAGCGATTACAGTGACTCTCAGGATGGCGTGCAGCCTGACAGTGTTCTCCCGCAGTGCGCCAGGTCTTATGGTCCTGTGGATGAGGTGTCTGCTGGCATTGACAAGCATGTCGCTGATATGGTTAACCATGTGTTTGATAACGGCTTGCGAGAGGAGGAATACAAACAGATTTTGGATGACATTGCTACCGGACGACTGTCATGCTTTGGCACCGGTGGACTGTAACTTGCAAGTGTTGGATGCACTGAAAACTGATGCCATGAATGCTGACTTCCATATGAAAGACGTCGGTAAAGACATTACCAAGGCTGTCACAAATTTGACAAAGTCCCTGATGGTGCTAGACAAGATTGCCGAGACTGGACAGCCAAATATAGCCCATGAAGTGGGCATGCTTAATGGTGCTCTTGCACTTCTGGGTAATGCTAATCATAAAAACAACTTGGGACGCTAATTCGTCATCAAGCATGAAATCAACCAGAAGTATGCTCACCTGTATTCAGACAAGGTGCCCATGACCCGTCTTCTGTTTGGTGATGGTCTCGCAATCTGCCAAGCACATTGAGGAGTCTGAGAAGTTAAGGAGTAAGATTGTGACTAGGAAACCGCTCCTTATGTGGAAGTTCGGTGCTAGCAAGCTTAGAGGCTCTTCTGGAAAAATGCCACACAGAGGTTTATGTCCAGGTTCCACCTGTATGATCAACGGATGTTTGGACACCAGAGTGAGCACCGGCAAACCTTCTCACGGCAAGGTTCAGAGGCAAAAAACTCCCGAGGCCAGGGTCACAATCCCAGCAATAACTGAGGTGAGTCATCAAATCCAAGCTGGTTGACTTCACGATTTTATGCATGAGTGGCATAACATTACCAGTGATCCAAATATTTTAGATATTGTTGAACTCTGCCATCTTGACATTAATGTTGCTAACATTTGTACCTTATTTTCTGAGGAAGTTGAGTATGTATATATACATTCAATGAAGAAGAAAAGAGCTTTGTTTGCCAGGAAATTGTACAACTGCTAGATTTTAAGGTTATCAAGGAAACATGGAGACAGGAGGGGCAAATTCTTTCCCCTATTTTCCTAAGGAGGAAAAAGGATGGTGGTTTTAGAATGATCCTTAACCTAGCAAAACTTAATGAATACATCGATTACAGACACTTCAAAATGGAAAACTTTGAACATACGATTCGACTCATTACCAGAGGTGCTTACATGGCCTATGTTGATCTATGACACGCCTACTATTCACTCAAAATAGCTGAAGAGCAACAACAGTTTCTGTGCTTTAAATGGCAAAGGAAAATTCATCAGTTCACTTGTCTCCCTAATGGAGTTACAGAAGGTCCCCGTCTATTCACTAAATTAATGAAACCAGTTTTTTTGTACTGAGAGAGAAGGGACATACCATCATGAGTTTCATTAATGACTCTTATTCGCCACAGTACTTTTGATTGATGCTGTGAGTGTGCATGCCACTGTTGACTTGCTTAGGAAATTAGGTTTCTGTATTAATGATGGCAAATCGGTATTGGTACCCACAACACGCTTGGAGTATTTGGGGAACATTATAGATTCAGAGACCATGACAGTGACATTACCTGAGTGGAGGAAACTCAAAATAGTGCAAAATTGTGAGGAACTGTTTTATAGTGAAAGAGCAAAAATCTGTAATGTGGCCAGAATCATTGGGTTTTTAGTTGCAGCCACTCCAGGAGCAGAGATGGGAAAACTGCATTATAGGAGGTTGGAATCTACTAAGATTGCAGCTTTAAAGGAAACAAAAGGAAATTTTGGCAAATAGAGGGCTGTCACTCATGTAATGAAGTTGGATTTACATTGGTGGTTATCTTGCATTGCAGTGCAAAACAAATTTTTTTGAAAGGTACAGAACTGGATTTGTATACTGTTGCGTCAAATTTAGGTTGGGATGGCCAGCTTAATCAACAAGTTAATGGGAGATGGTCCTTAATGGAAACTTACTTGCAGATCAACACCAAAGAACTCAAGGCTATCTTCTTGGCAGTGCACTCATTTGCACATCTGATCAAAGGACAACATGCTCTCGGGTGTTTTGTGATAACATGACAGTACTCAACTATGTCAATGAAATGGACCGCACAAAATCTTTATTGTGTGATGACATATGCCTTGAACTTTGGAATTGGTATGCGGTGAATGATGTCTGGCGTAGCTGTTCTCACGTACTAGATAAAGTTAATCTCATGGCGGACACTGCATCTCAGACATTTGGTGACAGGCATGAGTGGAAGTTGAATGAAGGAATTTTTAGGGTCCTTTGCAAGATCTTTGGAGTTCTGAGCATTGATCTCTTTGCTTCTAGATTGAATAAACAAGTGCCTCGTTTTTGCTCCTGGAATCATGATCCTGACACAGAACATTTTGATGCTATTTCCATACGATGGTGACAGTTTGACCTAATTTAATTTTTCCACCCTTTGCTCTGATTGCCAGATGCCTACAGAAAATTCGAGCGGAGTCAGCAAAGGGGTAGTGTTGCCACTGTGGCCATCCCAGCCATGGATGAGGATTCTCCTCACTTTGCTCATATAGGAACCATGGCTAATTCCGTGGGGGGCACATGTATTGTGTCAATCATTGACGGAGAAGGAACACCCCATCCTGCAACACACCCGTCAGATGGCTTCTCTCTTGTCTGGCAACATATGCGAGACAGAGACATTTCTGCGGCAGGTGCGGACATCATCATTATCTCCTGAAGACCTGTGACTGCGAAGCAGTATCAGCCACATGTCAACTACGAAAAACTATCATGGAATCCGAGATAGACATATTACGGATATCTAAGAAACTTAAGACTTGGCCACGCTGCCCCGAAACCAGTAACATTAAGGCAGTTAATTTGCGGGATAACTGAATGAGTGAAAGACGTTCATCAGGGCTGAGACTCTTTAAGTAGTTGAGCACTAACTCTGGGTCCCAGGTAAATTGACAGTGAGAAAAAGCAGGCCTCTCCTGAAAGACGGCTCGCATAAATCTAATAACCAACGGATGTTGACCTGCCAGTTGATCACCAATCTTAGCGATGGCAGACACGGCCAAACGGATGGTATTCATAGTACTATAACTCTGAACGGGAACCCTCTGAAACTCACACAGTAGAAGGTCTAAAAGAAAACTTAAAGGTGGTAGAAATGGATCAATTTCCCGCCGGAGACAAACTGACTCCCATCTCGAGAGATACGGCCACTACTGTTCTAAAGTGCTCTTCCGCCAGGAGTTAAGCAAAAACTGGGCAACGTCTCGCGATAGGCCTTGGACTTCAAAGGATCGCCCAATAAACTCATCACAGTCAACACCAGAGACCGGGCCTGCGGGTGGACATAAGCGGGGTTCTGCGGTAATGACACGGGGAGGCAAGGGAGGAGGACTGGTGGCTGAACAAAGAACTGAAGGACTCTGGGGAACCATGCTTGCGATGGCCAAAGAGGTAGAATCGTGATCAAGGAAGCCTGGTCCTCCTGGAGTTTCCGCAGCACTCTGGCAATGAGACTGAAAGGAAGAAAGGCATATGATGTCCTGTCTGCCCAATTAATTGAAAAAGCATTAACAAAAGTAGCTGCAGGGTTAGGTTTCCAAGAAACATAAGTAGCCACCTGGGCATTTAAGCGCGACGCAAACAGGTCAATATCGGGAGCATAAAACATGTCACATAACCTTCGAAAGACAAGGGGGTCCAACCTCCATTCGGTGTCTAAATTCTTTAACCTAGACAAAGAATCTGCCTCCACATTCTGGGTACCCTTTCCATGAGCCGCAGACAAAGTAATGCCCCGTGACCCGGCCCAAGCAAAATCTCCTCTATCAAAAAGTAAAGACGGAGCTTCGTGCTCCCACCACGAGTCAGGCACGCAACAGCCGTGGTGTTATCCGAGCGAAGACGGATGTGGGCATTACTGACGTCCTTACATAGTGACTGGAGACCAAGTAAAATAGCTTGCAATTCTAGGCAATTGATGTGGTCTAACTCCGCGTGACTCAAAGAGCTGCCCGACGCCGCGGATCCGACAACGGCACCCCAACCTGTCAGACAAGCATCGGCAAAGAATTCAAGGTCAGGGGAAGAGGAACGCAGTGATTTAGATTGCAAGGAAACATTATTAACTGACGAAAGGACTAATTCCTTAGCATGATCATTCCAAAGAAACTCTAGTGTCGTAATCCCCATGGTGCTGGTCAAGCTCCTTGATCCTAATGATTTCAAGGTACTTGTAACGAATGGGGGCCAGGTCGACTGCTGGCTCAGCAGCCACAGTGAGGCCAATGATGGAAGCTAAATCACGCAAAGAGACACGGTCCTTCAACAGTAACCGACCTAGTTCCTGAATTTTGATAATTTTCCTTAGAGGCAGAGTAGCAGTCATGAGGCATGAGTTTAGAATAATCCCCAAAAATTTCACCTCCTGAGTAGGCACCAAAACCGATTTTTTAACAATAGTGATCCCAACAGAATAAAAAAGATACAGAGCATAACTCACATTGCTAATTAGCTCCTCCGAGGCAGCAAAAAAGATGCAATCATCAATATAACAGATGACCATAATCCTAAGGGACCAGAGGTGACAGAACACTGGTTTCAATAATTTTGCAAAGATCAGGGGGCAGATGTTAACCCTTGAGGAAGACAGGTAAAGTGAAAGCATTGGCCCTTCCAAAAAAAACGGAACCAACACCTTTCCTCAGATCTCAGATACACAGAAGAATAGGCATCCTGAAAGTCAATAGTCATGAAAAAACACTGGGGCTGGACTAACCGCACCACATCCTTAAAAGAATCCATTTTAAAGTGAGTGTGAGTAACACAAGGATTTAGCTCTTTCAAGTTTAGAATGACTCTGGCAGTAGTACCATCTTTCTTTACGGTGGGAAAAACATTGGAATAAAAAGCATTGCCAGGAGAGGACTCACATCTCTCAACAATACCCTGTTCCACAAACCTAAGCAGCGCGGCATCCAGGGCCGCCCTATCACTTTCTGAAAAGGGCAGGGGCCGAGGCAGGACAGATTGTAAGGGAAGCTCTTCAAACTCAAGCACATGGCCACAAACCACATCAAGGATCCATTTATCAGAGGAAAGAGCTAACCACTGCTGTCTGGCCGTGAAAATTTTCCCAGTCATAAAATTGTCAGAGGTATTGGATAAAGAGTTAATGGTAATACTCACTCGGCAAGGGTTCACTGGGTCGGCCTGTGCTGCTGGTTCCCCCTCAGCGAAGGAGGCCGCTGGCCTAAAAAAGGCTTAGACTGAAACCTTGAGTGCTGGGGAGGAGGGGCCCTCCTGGGAGCCTGGTGGGAAGTAGCCGTCCGCCTAGGACCTCCTGACTGGTAGGGGCGGAAAGAAGGCCTGCCCAGCCGCCTGGCCCGATGAAACTTCTCACACTTCTTGATGACATCAAAGGGGAACAGCTCTGCTGTGCCAACTTCACAGTCCCAACGGCAAAGCTCCGCAAGGGCTGAGTCGTTCATGTGAATGTGGGCCACTTCCTTCCTGAGCTGGTTAAGGTAAATACACTGCGGATGTCAGGAGACGTACACAGTTATTCAGGCCATCCAGGTAAGCATCAACAGGCTTACCTTTCCTCTCCCCAATGTCATTCAGGCTTTGGGCAACCAGTACCAGGGCCTTGGAGAGCAGGCCATTGGTGAAAAACAGGCGAGCATCAATCAGCCTGCCCCCCACACTTAGAGCCTTGGTAATAACTGCATTTGTAACAGGCACAGTCAGATTAGGAACATTGCTGGGCAACCTCACCTTACTACAGGTAGTCTTCACACCCTCCGAGGTAGGGCGACGCCTGAGGGTATCATCTAAAATGCCTGCTAAACAGTCAGAGAGGGGCTCACCTTTCTTCTCCTGACAATGAAAGTGCCCCGCCAGTTCTTCCAAAGCCCGATGAAAATCAGCATCGTCAAGCGTGACCCGTGAGCCGCCCAGGTCATCCAGCCCCCCTAGCAGATCGGCCGCTGGCTCCCACACCTCCCTGTTTTCGGATCCTGCTCTCTCGAGGCTGACAAAGCCACTGAAGTTCCCGCTGTCAGCCTGGGGCACCGTCTCAGGAGAATGCCTGTCCAGCTTTGTAATCAGGTCCGCCACAATGGAACCCAATTGGCTGACACGATCCTCGAGGGACGGGCCAGCTGAGTTGACATCATGGGGCTGACTCAGCCCCGCCAGGGCCAAATCGGAAGCCAGCTGAAGCGCACTGTCACGGCCAGGGTCATGGCGGTCCCTTTTCCTCTGCTGATCATCAGTCCAAGCACCATCTTCGCTGGGGCGTTTCCTGCCCCATGGAGGGGAAGCCGACCAGACGAAGGGGCGAATCGCGAAGGCCTGACGGGTCTGCCATCTGCAAACGGGGCCGCCCAAGGAGAATGTGAAAACTGACCAGGGCAACTCCGAGGAGAAGCAGACAAAGAAAAGGGCAGCAGCAGGCTCCGAGGAGCAGCCGGCTAAACACTGGGAGCCGAGCTAGGTGTGTAGACCAGACAAGGACGAACAACAGACTGTCGAGGAGCGGCCTAGACATCTCATTTGTTGCCTCGGTGACGTCCGTTTAAATATCATGAAGTGAAATGGACAGATAGATGGCAAATGCAGTTCAATATTAAGAAGTGTGGTGTACTGAGCGTAGGTAGGGATAATCCAAGCAATAGGTACACGATAGATAACATGGCACTAGGAAGTTCCAAGTATGAGAAAGATTTAGGAGTCATAGTTAACTGTGATCTCGGTACAAGGAAGCAATGTATTGATGCCAGGAATAAGATGAATTGAGTATTGGGATTAATTTTGAGAAGTGTTAAATGCAGGAGTCCCGAAGTAATACTAAAATTATTCTTGGCTCTCTGGTCAGGCCACATCTTGACTATGCTGTACAATTCTGGTCTCCACATTTCAGGAAGGATATAGCTCTTTTGGAGTCAGTGCAAAGGAGGATGACTAAAAAGATACAGGGAATGAGGGATATTCCCTATGAAGAGAAACTAAAAAAACTCAATCTGGATTCTTTAGAGAAATGTAGGTTAAGAGGAGACCTGATAGAATTATGTAAGTGGTATGAGGGTTTTAACAAAGGGGATATGAATATAGTTCTTAGGATCAGTAATGGGTACATAACCAGAAATAATGGGTTTAAACTTGAAAATTCAGGCTTAGGAAAGAAATGGGAAGAAACTGGTTTTCAGAGTGGTTGATGAGTGGAATGGTCTCACTGGTCATGTAGTCAGAGATAAGTCAATAGCGAGCTTTAAAAGAAGGTTAGATAAGTTCATGGATGGGGATGATAGAGGGAATTAGGTAGCTTAAACACACAGGGACTGCCTCCTATAGGCCTGGCGGCCTCTTGCAGCTTCCCTCTTTTCTCATCTTCTTATGACATACAACTGAGTGCAGATACACAGGGCCTACAGCACCCACCAACACATATGAACACATCCAAAAAAAAAACTATCTATACTATTTACTGGTGACACCTAACCTGTGCACCTCCAAACTGCAAACTGGAGTTTACCCAATGTGGGGTCATACTTACCTCAGCAGAAAGTAAATCCCCTATCTTAGCACCTAACTTAGATCATAGGCATAGATATTATCTTCCCCCACACTTTTTCCTCTCTGCAGAATAAAACATGTGTTAGCTTATTTCAGCCACTCCACCAGGGTTTTACAGTCACATATTTACGCTATGTCATCTTCAAGGTTCACAGATGGTTCTAAAGTACAATATTTGGTGAGAGGGCAAAGTCCAGCCTGGGTAGAACTAGTAAAAGTAAATGGAGCTGCTGGGTGTCTCTTCTGTAATGGCAACTTGGGTTTAAGTTCTCTGCTTCCTCAACCTACTATCTAGCAGCGATACTCACAAGCTATGCACACAGAGTTTGAATTACGAATCCAAAGAGGGGTTCAAAATGCTTCATAGAATAACCTTGATGTTTTGGAATTGTTACAATGCTAGTTGATAATGTGCTAGAAACCATCTCATTTACATGTAAAAAAGTTCATAGGAAAGTAGCTATGTAATTGACTAAAATGAGGAATGTTGGAATGTTTCTTCATATTAAGAAAACAAATGTAATTGGAACAGATGTGAAAAGTGAAGAGACCTTTAGTAAAATAAATGGACTGGATAAAATTTTTTAAATTAAAGAGGGACCTCTGTAGTCAAAATAAAAGGGTTACAAATGCTAAAAAAGAATGATAAGATGAAAGAAGATTTTTTGTGGACGAAGAAAAAATGGTTGCACATGATGGGAAGGAAGGCAAGCATTTTTAAATATAGCCTTCAAACTTTGGATGTATCTCTCACAAGAAAATAAGTATTCAGTAGTTTTTAGTATTACCATTGATATTAAAACATTTTATTTTTCTGTGCTTTGCTTATATTTTTTACTAATATTTTGTGTATCAAAGCAAACACTGAAAATCTTATATTTTGCTCCACAGTTCCGTTCATTCTCGTCCACAATGGAGTGCCTCTACTCTCTCATAAATGGAGATGACATGTTTGCAACATTTTCCTCTACCTCGGGCAAGGATCCTGTGGTTTGGTGGTTCTCCCGCATCTACCTCTACTCCTTCATATCTCTATTCATCTATGTGATACTCAGCCTCTTCATTGCCATCATAATGGATGCCTATGAGACAATCAAGGTTAGTACTGTAATGGTGAATGACTGTTTGACACTAACTAACAGAATTTGAGACTGTATAGTATCTGTATATGGTACATCTGTAGAGATACCATATTTTTCTTAGGGATATCATTAGATTTTTGTTTTCATTTATTTATTAATTTATTTATTTATTGTAAAGGAAGCTGATTCAAATTTATAGATAAATTAATTACTGGATAGATAAGATAAATAGAGAAATCCCTCTTGATGACTATCTCTCAATTTTAGTAGAAAATGGTGGGCCAATTTAGTGTCTAAGATGTGTTGATGTATTTTTCTAAGAAAGAAAAAATCAGGCAGAGCTTTACATAGTTTACTAATGAGAAATAACTCTACCTTTAGTAAGGCAGCCAGAATATGAGGGACATCAAGTACTAATCTACCATTTGTGATCCAAATATAAAAAGATTGAAAATTTCTCAAAATTGCATATTTCTTTCATGGAGGGCAACAGGTGTGAGTGGTAACACTGGAAGCTATGTAATGTACTGATTTTCCTCTCATAGGATGGACACATACTTAATTAAGCAAAAGCAAACAAAAAAGTATGAACTTAGAATATTTTTAGCATCAGCTGAAACAAGATTATTTTATTTAAAGTCTCTGCCAGATGACACCCCCTCACCTACAATGCAGATATATATATATATATATATATATATATATATATATATATATATATATATATATATATATATATATATATATATATATATATATATATATATATATATATATATATATATATATATATATATATATATATATATATATATATATATATATATATATATATATACTGTTAGTCCTTGTTATACGGTATATATGCGATCCTGAAAACCATACCGCAATTCAAAATTACCGTATACCGAACCCATTATAACATGTAATAATAAGGAATGTGTTCCAGCACGTCAAAAATCATCCCTACAGAAATTGAAATACAGACAACCCCCGCTTAATGAAGGTTCACACAACGAAATTTCGCTACAACAAAGGTTTTATTTTACTACCATCTGCTCGTTTAACGAACACCAAACTCGCTTTAACGAAGTTTTATGCAGGTAATTTTTTCCAAGTTTGAAAGCACTGCCGTATCATGCAAGCCGACAGACTTTTGAATACACCAGCGCCTCTCATGAACAACACGCGCACCACTCACTCCCCCTGTTCAAAACAATAGCAGCGTCACCAGCAGCTTGTCTTCTCTCGCTCAACTTGCCACCAAAACGCCCTGCAATGTCATCTAGCGTTGATAAGAAGACCAGGAAGTCTCTTACTCTCGAAGTGAAGCTGGATATTATTCACGGACACGAGAGAGGGCAGAAAACTAACAGCATTGCTCGCCACCATCTTCACTCCATCTACTGTCTCAACTATTTTCAAGTCAACAGACTCTGTTCAGAAGGCTGGTGAGACCGTATCTTCCTTGAAAGCTTAAAGGACCACCTGAACTCGTAATTCTACAATGGATAAAATGGAAAGCCTTGTGGAAATGTGGTACATAAGTTTTCTATGTGATACAATGATACGCCCTTTGTTTACATTTCACATGTTGCCGGTTAGTGTTTTTTTCCACTCCACTCTCCCTTCCTTCATTAATTTAAGACCATCAACATTATAAAGTTACGTACATACATACATTAGTGTACATTATAATGACTTAGACTAAATGGCCTAAATGTTTAATGTCATTATTTTTTCTTTCATTAAACCTTTCACTGTACTATGATGCACTTTCGCTTTGTTTATTCTCAATGGAAGTTCAAGTCACGGGTTAAACTTTTTATAATTGGTTCGCTTAACGAAGTTTCGCTTAACGAAGGGTTTTTTAGGAATGTAACCCCTTCGTTAAGCCTGTACTTGAAAATAGTCATATCATATAAAAAAAGAAGTGTAAAGTTTTGGGGCCATAATGGGTGCGTCACTGTGTGTCGTGATAATATCCACAAAAAATCACATGTAAGGATTTCACTTGTGTTCAGTGGGAAATGCGGGAAGAGACCGATTGTTGTTGTGACGTCATCCATGTCACACTTCCTGCACCATCCCAGTTCAGTGCTCACTGACAGCTGACTTTTGGCGGGACGTTCGGGCACGTTGGCCTGACACCTTAGGTTTCCTGTTGTTTACATATCGCTTGTGGACACTGGGCTAGCTGGAGTGTTCATCAAACTCTCCACAGTAGTGTAAGCAACTAAACATGCCTAACAATTACTCAGTGTTTGGATGCAATAACACGAAAAGAAAAACAGTACGTTTAGGCATTAAGTATTTCAAGTTTCTCTAGGAAAAAAATTGCAGACAAGCTTGTTCCCAAGGTGATGTGTTCAATGTAGACAATACAGTGATATGTTCCATGCATTTTACATGTTCTGAATACAAGGATGATTTAACCCTTATATTCCGGCGATCGTATGTGAACGATTACATCAGTGCATCCGTAGCGACAGCAATCGTTCCCGTAATCAAGAATTTTTGCGCCTCATGTTTGAGCTCCACGCGCGGTTTCTCGAGTCAGATGGCGAGTGGAAGTATCTGGCTTCTTTTTCCACCTGTAGTGTTGTCACTAGCTCTGTATATTTAGGGGTAACTAAGCTATTCTCCCATTCTGAGCTGAGGGCGACACTTGGCAACCCCAGCGACCTGCCGTGTCGAAAGCACCCTGATAAGAGTGAAGGGACGTACGTCTCAGTTCATAACTCACTATGGAACAAGACAGATAATTTTTATTTAGCAGTGCTTCTGAGCCTGACTACAGGGATTTTGAGGAAGAAACTGAAGAAAACGAAGACAGCAGTAGTGAAGACTCGGAAAATGATTCAGAGGATCCACCTGTTTTCCCAGAACAGAGAGAAGACAGAGATAGTGGTGATGGTGAACAGACTCCAAACATCGTATTGAGAACCCAGAGTGGCTCACGGAGACACAGGCGCAAAGACAGTATAAAAGAAAGACTGGAAAGCTTGGCATTCAACATAACTAAGAAGTGATGCCAAAGAGTTGCCAAATACCACCAGAATTTTGTTTCTTGGCACGCCATCTATTGCGTGGATGAAGCACTTTTCCTGAGTTACCATGTAGCCAATATTCCTATTACAGCTTCGGGTATACAGTGTGTGCCATGAATTTTGGCAAAAACCTCAGGAGGTGATTATTGAAGTTTATAAGTTTATCTCGGTTTATATATATATATATATATATATATATATATATATATATATATATATATATACGTACGCCACGGCTGCGGTTAACTGCTACAGCTCACTAGAGTGTTATCCTGGCAAAATCGCCAGCTTTGTTACGGTCAGTGCAGTGGGGAACATAACACTCCACAGAGTTCCCACTACTATAAATCACAGCAGCCGTAACCCTCAGGTTCTTTCAAGGTCGCCAACAGTGTATAACTTCCCCCACTGTAAGGGAATCTCCTCAGCAACTCCTTCTCCGCTTGTACCCAACCAAGTAGAATTTATAAATGGTAGATGCTATGTGTAACAGGGCGAGGCCTTAATACCCCCTAGAGAAACTGCCCACTAGGACAATTCCACCCACTTCTCAATGAAGTATTAATGCCTCTCCACACACCTTCTCCACAGACTGTGATAACTCACAGACCGGGACAACATGCGCAGTATATTACTATACTATCTTACTACGACAAGTGCTTCCTAAGACCTTTCAGACTGACACTCCTAGCCTACGACTACTACAATATATGAGGTGTACAGCACATCCGGTGGTGTACACACAAGCCCAGACACCACCTACAGGTGACAACAGCCACACACAGAGTCCAGATACTCGTCACAGACAAGTCTGGCGGATGAGATCTACGCACCCACTGGCCAGCAGCACGAAGCCTCTCAGATTTCAATAGCGTGCGTGGCTACAACCACTACAATACAGTGTACTACTGATACTACACAACAGATGATGGGAGCACACAGCCGCCCACCAAACCCCACTGGTGACTACAGCCACCAACAGCAACAACGGGACGAAACAATAACGTGTCCCTCCGCGTCGCCACACCCGAGTGGACAAACGGCAGACAGGAAATGCAGCCCCAACCGGCCACACTTTCCTCAGGACAACAAGCCCGTTGTCCTACACAGCCACGGTCTACCGAGTAACAAGCCAGCTACTCAAGGGAGGGCACAACTCCCAGACCAATGACCAGCCAGCACCTAGAGAAGTCCAGCAACACGTCGCTCTCTTTACCCTGTGCCAGACCGACGAGCGTCCGTGTCCACCTCAGCTGAAGACTACCCTGGTACTGAGGCAATGCTCACAGGCACAACAAGATGGTGAAAACATAGCGAGGGTGGTTGGCCGCACAGCGGAACAGCGACAGCCTGCTCTTGGGGCAGCCATACAATGGGCATATAATAAAATAATGAATTAAAGGGGAAACAAGGCAGTGCCCTCACAATATATGTATATATATATATATATATATATATATATATATATATATATATATATATATATATATATATATATATATATATATATATATATATATATATATATATATATATATATATATATATATATATATATATATATATATATATTTATTTATTTATTTATATATATATATATATATATATATATATATATATATATATATATATATATATATATATATATATATATATATATATATATATATATATATATATATATATATATATATATATATATATATATATATATATATATATATATATATATATATATATATTACAATGGTACAGTTTTCAACCTCCTGAAGTATTTGCCAAAAGTCACGGCAAACTCTGCCTAATACATGCATATTATGTAGCTTATTCACACACACACACACGAGCATAAAGCCCAGGCCCTGTAAAACTACAACTAGGTAAAATACACACACACACACACACCGTCGCCGTCGCTGAGAGAGGATGGCTCGTCTCCGGCTGCGGACGGGAAGAAGGAAAATACCTATGGTGTTACAGGGCCCAGGTAACTCTAAGTTAGTGTCCTGTTAATGTCTTACTGTCGCTTAGTGTTGAAAGTGAGGGATATGGAGAGTGATCCCTGAGAGGAGAGTGTGGGCGGTGATTATTTTGGCCGTAATCAGCTGACGATAACAAAAATGGCGTCTAGACAAGCCAGACACTTTGAAGGTTTTATAACTACGCCAAAAGGACTGGAGAAACTAGATATGGATGCAAGAATCCAGGCACTGGAAAATAAGTTCCTAAACATTTTGTCCATAGAAGAAAAACTGGATAGAGTTCTAGCCGAGAATGATTCGTTCAAAAAAGAGATCTATTTGTTAACGTTAGCGAATAAAGAGCTATTGAATGGAAAAAGTAGAGATGGAGAAAGAAAACCAACAACTAAGGAAACAATGTGAAGAGTTAAAGGCTAAACTCATGGAAATGGAGATAAAAATATCCAAAGGGGACTTGAGGAATCTAATTGATACCAGGATGAAAGAAGTGAACCATGAACATCAGGAGGTACAAAGGTCGTTTAGGGAGATAGTAAAAAAGCAGGAATATGGAAAATAAAGGGATTACGCAGAGGGAAATGGTAAAGGCACTAAAGGAAAATGAGTATGTGGTGAGAGATATTGCTGAAAAGAAAAAATGTGTGATCATAATAGGATTGCGGGAGGAAACTAACAGGAACTGGCAGGACAGAAGGGATAAGGAAAATGACAGGATTAAGTCTTTACTGAACAAGATCTCTGTGGAAGAAGAGGACCTATATGCTGAGGTAGAAGAAAGTGTGAGATTGGAAGCTTTTGAGGAAGGCAAGAATAGACCATTAAAATTGAAATTAAAGTCTCAGGTGGCATCGGAGGCCTTGTTGAGGAGGGCTTGGAAACTTAAGGACTTTGAGGAAACAAAAACAATTTACATAAGAAGAAATATGTCACAAGATGAGCGAATGAAAATGAAGGAGCTTGTAACTGAAGTTAAGGAGAGGAATGACGAAAGAACAGAGGAGGAAAAGACCAAGTTTTTTTGGAGGATGAGAAATGGGAGGTTAAAGAAGTG
Organism: Portunus trituberculatus; assembly: GCF_017591435.1. Classification (NCBI taxonomy): domain Eukaryota; kingdom Metazoa; phylum Arthropoda; class Malacostraca; order Decapoda; family Portunidae; genus Portunus; species Portunus trituberculatus. The sequence continues at coordinate 31,339,855 of NC_059304.1, forward strand.
GTGGATAAGACAGACGGAATAGGCATTACATGGAAGAATGAGACTAGGAATGGAATAAAAGTGACTTACACGAACATAGATGGATTTCTGTCTAAGAGGCTAGAATGTATGGATTACCTAAGAAATAACAAACCGGACATAATGTGTGTAGTGGAAACAAAGCTAAGACCAAAAATAAAGCCAGACTGGTTTGTTGTAAAACACTACAAAGTATGGAGAAATGATAGAAAAAATAAAGGAGGTGGTGGTATAATGGTTCTTACTAAGGAAGATCTGATAGTGAAGGAGGTGAACTATAGTAAGAGAAATGAGGAAGTGATAAGTATGCTTATAACAGATGGCAAGAGGGACATTAATATTATAACAGTATACGTACCACCCAGAACCAGTGCTTGGGAATATGAACAGTATCAAATGGTGATGAGAAATACTCTAGACAGAATGAAGCAAGAACTCATCAGAAGGGATAGAGTGATGATAGTTGGAGACTTTAATTACAAAGAAATAGTGTGGGAAGACTACAAAGTGGTGAACGGTGGTGAGTGGGCAGAAGAATTGTTAAAGGTAGCAACAAATAACTTGATGACACAGTGGGTGAGATCACCAACAAGGTGCAGGGGACAAGATGTTGCAACAAGGTTGGATTTAATATTTACCAGGGGAATCTCTCTAAAAGAGGAAATTGAACATGAATGTCCCTTGGGGAAAAGCAATCATGATGTCCTAAGCTTTGAGCTGGATACGGAATTAAGCACGAATAAGATTGTGGAACGCAGGGAGGAAAAATTAAATTATACTAGGGCAAATTATAACCATATAAGGGAGTTCTTTAATGAAATTGATTGGTCCGTGGTATACCAGGAAAGGGATATGCAATTGAAATACGATAAATTTATGGATTTGTATAACTCTGCTGTGAAAAAGTTTGTGCCATATCACAGAAAGAGGACTTTAAATAATAAACAGTGGTTTAATAGAAATTGTGAAGAAGCAAAAAAGAACAAAGAAAAGGCATGGAAGAAACTTAAGAAAAACAGTGATGTATTATCAAGGGAAGTCTACAAAACAGCAAGGAATAGATATGTTGAAGTAAGGAGAACAGCACAGAAGGAATATAAACAGAGGGTGGTGGAAAACTGTGATAGTGACCCAAAAATGTTTTACAAATTTATAAATGGAAAACTAAATAAAAGGGAGGCAATAGAAAAGGTAAAAACCGGGGAAGAAGTATATGAAGATGCTGGAGATATAGCTGAAATTTTGAACGACAACTTTTGCAAAGTGTTTACAAAGGAGGAGCATTTTATGGGAGGAAGGCCTACGGAAGTAAAGCAAATGCAGGACATCATGGTTACTAATGAAGATGTAAGGAAAATGATAAGCAATATGGATATTAATAAATCAATGGGGCCTGATGGCATATCTGGGAGGTTGCTAAATGAATGTAAGGATCAATTGTTGAACCCCGTATTTGATATTGTGGAAACCTCCATACGAACAGGATTAGTCCTGAAAGAGTGGAAAAGAGCTGACATTGTGCCTATATGTAAGAATGGTAGTAGAATGGAACCACTAAATTATAGACCAGTATCGTTGACTAGTATATTGTGCAAGGTATGTGAAGAAATAATTAAAGCTAAGTGGAGTGAGTATCCAGAAAGTGAAAACATTCTGAGTAAAAGGCAGTTTGGTTTCAGAAAAGGAAGATCGTGCATATCCAATTTATTATGTTTTTATTCAAGAGTGACTGACATACTACAACATAGAGAGGGATGGGTGGATGCTATCTACCTGGACTTGAGAAAGGCCTTTGATAAAGTACCACACAATAGACTGATGTGGAAACTAAAGATGATTGGAGGAGTAAATGATAAACTAGCAAAATGGATGGAAAATTACTTAATGGGAAGAGAAATGAGAACAGTGGTGAGAGGAAGGAAGTCTGAGTGGAAGGTAACCAGTGGAGTTCCACAAGGGTCAGTGCTGGGTCCCATCATGTTTTTGATTTATGTTAATGATATGCCAGTAGGAATTGACAGTTACATGAACATGTTTGCGGACGATACTAAAATTATGAGGAGAGTAAAGAATGTGGAAGATTGTAACAAGTTACAGGAAGATCTTGATAAAATATATGAGTGGAGTAAGGAGTGGCAGATGGAATTTAATATAGACAAGACCCATGTTATGAAAATGGGAAGAAGTAGATACAGACCAAACAGGGATTACAGGCTGGGTGATGAGAAAATTAAAGAGACCAATGAGGAGAAGGACTTAGGAGTAACCGTGCAAAACACCTTGTCACCGGAGAAACACATTAACAAGATTTTTTGGAAAACATACAACATGCTTCAAAATATTGGCCTTGCATTCCACTACCTAGATGAAGGAATGATAAAGAAGATATTATGTAACTTAATAAGACCCCAGTTAGAATATGCAGCATGTGTCTGGTCACCGTATATGAAGAAAAATGTGAAGAAGGTGGAAAGGGTACAGAGGCTGGCAACAAGGATGGTACCAGGACTCAGGGAGTTAGACTATGAGGAAAGACTGAGGAAGCTGGGGCTGACCACATTAGAAGAGAGAAGAACAAGAGGAGACATGATAATTATGTATAAATTGTGGAACAAGATTGACATATTGGACAGAGAGTTGATAAAGGTGACCACAAGTAATCATCTCCAAGGACATGGAAAAAAAACTAATAAAAGACATCTGTCTAAATGACGTGAGAAAGTACAGTTTCCCGCATCGTAGTATTGATAAGTGGAATAAACTGAGCAGTGATGTCGTTGACGCGGTGTGTGTCAATCAGATGAAAGAGAGATATGACAGGAATGGACAAGGAGACAGGTCACAGAGAGCTTAGCTCGGGCCCTGTAATACACAAATAGCTAAATACAAATAGGTAAATACACATACACACACACACACACACACAGTGTGTGTGTGTGTGTGTGTGTGTATTTACCTAATTGTATTTACCTAATTGTAACATACGGGAAAAGAGCTATGCTCGTGTTGTCCCGTCTCCATATCTATTAATGTCCAGCTTTTTCTTAAAATCATGAATATTCCTTGCGTTGACCACTTCCACGTCTAAACTATTCCATGCTTCCACCCTTCTATGAGGGAAGCTATATTTTTTCACATCTCTCCTATAAGTGGCCATTTTAGTTTTTCCCATGCCCTCTCGACATTCTTTCATTCCACATACACAGATCTTCCCTATCCATTTTTTCCATGCCAATCATCACTCTGTATATTGCTATCAGGTCTCCCCTTTCTCTTCTGTTTTCCAGGGTCGGAAGTTGCATTCTTTTCAGTCTGTCTTCATAAGTCAAATCTCTTAAGTCAGGCACCATTTTGTTGCAGCCCTCTGTACTTTCTCTAGTTTCCTTATGTGTTTCTTTAAGTTCGAGCCCACTGTATTGTTGCATATTCAAGCCTCGGTCTTATCATTGCAGTAATTATTTTCTTCATCATTTCTTCATCTAAATATCTGAACGCCACTCTTATGTTCCTCAATAAGTTCAATACTTCTCCAATTATTTTGTTTATATGTCTCTCTGGCGATAGGTCATTGGTAATTGTCACCCCAAGGTCTTTTTCTTCATGACTGGTTTTATGTCTTCATTTCCAATCTTGTACATACTCCTGATTCTTCTTTCACTCTTGCCAAACTCTAATTTCTTGCATTTTGTCGTGTTGAACTCCATTTGCCATGTACAGCTCCATTTCCATATTCTGTCCAAGTCTTCCTGGAGTAGTTCGCAATCTTTGTCACATCTCACTTTTCTTAACAATTTTGCATCGTCTGCAAATAGGCTCACATAACTGGACACCCCATCCACCATGTCATTTATGTAGACCGAAACATTACTGGTGCCAACACTGATCCCTGTGGAACTCCACTCTCCACCAAGCCCCATTCTGATGGTCTGTCCTTAATTATTGTTCTCATTTCTCTTCCTACCAAAAGTCTTCCATCCATTTTAGTAAACTGCCATGCACTCCTCCTACCATTTTAAGTTTCCAGATCAGTCTCCGTGTGGTACCTTATCAAAGGCCTTTTTTAAATCCAGATATATTCCATCAGCCCAACCATCTATTTCCTGTATTACATCTATCACCCTCGAATAGTAACATATCAGGTTTGTCGTGCATGAACGCCCTTTTCTAAAACCAAATTGACACTCACAAAGTATGTCATTTTTCTCCAAGAAGTCTGTCCATCTATTCTTCACCACCCTCTCACACATCTTAGCTACCACACTTGTAAGTGACACTGGTCTATAGTTCAATGGGTCTCTCTTGTTACCTGATTTATAAATTGGGACAATGTTAGCTCTTTTCCAGTCTTGGGGCACTACACCTTCCCTTAATGAGGCATCAATTACTTCACAAACTTTTTCTGCCAGTTGCTCCTGCATTCTCTTAAAATCCATCCTGATACCCCATCAGGTCCCACAGCTTTTCTCACTTCTAAACTCCCCATCATATTCTTGATCTCCTCCACAGTTACTTGAAACTCCTTCATAATGCCTTTCTGTTCCATTACCAGTGGTTTGTCAAAAGCAGTCTCCTTTGTGAATACCTTCCGAAAGCATCCATTCATAGCCTCTGCCATTTCCTGGGATCCTCACTGCATACTCCATTTACTTCTAAACTTTCAATACTTTCTCTATTTTTGATGTTGTTGTTCACATGTCTGTAAAAAGCCTTGGTTGGTCTTTACATTTATCAATTATATCCTTTTCTTGTTTCTTTCTTTCTTCTCTTCTAATCAACACATATTCATTTCTTGCTCTTTTGTAACTCCCACTGCTTAATCCGTCTTTTCCTTCTCCACCTCTTCCATGCATCCTCTTTTCTTGTTCTAGCCTTTTCACATCTATCGTTAAACCAGTCCTGCTTTCCAACTTCTCTATGTTGTCTTATTGGTACAAATTTTTCTCACCTTCTTTGTATATTTTTATAAATTCCTTCCACTTTTCATTTGCTCCCTTTGCACTCTTGAATTTCATCCAATTTGTCTCTTGAAAGAATTTCTTTAGGTTTCCAAAATCTGTCTTGGCATAATTCCATCTTCCCACTTTATATTCTTCATTTCTTCTAGATTTCTCTTCATCTATCACCTTAAACTCCAAAACTGCATGATCACTCTTTGCTAAAGGGCACTCCACCCTCATCTCCTCAATGACCATTGGCTCTGTACTAAAGACCAAGTCCAGTCTTGACGATGCTCCCTCTCCTCCAAACCTAGTATCTTCTTTGACCCACTGAGTTAACACATTTTCCATTGCCAGTGTCAATAGTGTATTTCCCCATGTTGTCTCTGATCCTTCCATTGACCAGTCCTCCCAACACACCTCTTTACAATTAAAATCTCCCATCATTATAGTTCGTTCACAGCCACCCAACATTTCTTCCAGACATGTTCCTGTATCACTTATCATTTCTTCATATTCCTGTACTGACCATGCATTTGTCTTAGGTGGTACGTACACCACTATGTAGTGCCTCTTTTTCCTTCATTAGTTTCTGCTCTGATCTTTAGCACTTCTGCCTTTCCCATACCTTCTTTCACTTGATCCACCTTTATATCTTTTTAACCAGCAACATCACTCCTCCTCCCATCTTACCTACTCTATTTCTTTTCCAAACATTATATTTCCTTCTCCAACCATCATCAGGTCTTCTCCTCTCTCAGTTTTGTTTCAGTAAGACCCACAATATCTGGGTTCTTGTCCCTCAAGTAATCGTTGAGTTCTAAAATCCCGATATCACTCCATTTATGTTGGAATACATTACATTCCGCTCATACGTAAGTTTCTTTGGTCCTTTCTTGCTGTACTTTTCTGGGTTATGAACCACTTCCTCAGTCTCATATCCAAGATTCTCCAGAAAACTCTTTCTTCTCCTCTTCTGTCCTCTCTTCATTTTTTTTCAAAGCCTTCTTTCTCAACTCATTTAACATTTCTCTTTCCTTTTCACCGAGATCTCTTCTCAACCAAATCTTCCTTGTTGTTTCCTGCTGGGCTAGCCTCCATGACTTCTCCACCAATTCATCTACATCCTTTTGTGACTTAAGTTTGATTCTTATTGGCCTCATACCTTCTCCTGTGAACTTTCCAATTCTATGGAAGTCCTCTATTTCTTGTACTAGATCTTTTCCCTCCTCCTGCACCACATTAATGATATTATTTATCACCTTTTTTATGTTTTTCTCTCTCTCCATTTTACTCGGTGTCTTATCCTCCTCCACACCAAATATCACCACACATCTCTTTTTGTCTACAGTTTCCCTCACCAATGTCTCATTTGACTTAATAACCTTCACCACTTTCTCAGCAATCTTCTCTTCTATGATCTGTTGATCTATAATTTCAGCAAGGCCCAAAGTTTTCTCCCCAGACTCTTTGATTTCCTTTTCCAGACTTGCAACTTTGTATTTACCTATTTGTGTATTACAGGGCCCGAGCTAAGCTCTCTGTGTCCTGTCTCCTTGTCCATTCCTGTCATATCTCTCTTTCATCTGATTGACACACACCGCATCAACGACATCACTGCTGAGTTTATTCCACTTATCAATGCTACGATGCGGGAAACTGTATTTTCTCACGTCATTTAGACAGATGTCTTTTATTAGCTTTTTTCTTCTTAATCATTCCTTCATCTAGGTAGTGGAACGCAAGGCCAATATTTTGAAGCATGTATGTTTTCCAAAAAATCTTGTTAATGTGTTTCTCCGGTGACAAAGTGTTTTGCACGGTTACTCTTAAGTCTTTCTCCTCATTGGTCTCTTTAATTTTCTCATCACCCAGCCTGTAATCCCTGTTTGGTCTGTATCTACTTCTTTCCATTTTCATAACATGGGTCTTGTCTATATTAAATTCCATCTGCCACTCCTTACTCCACTCATATATTTTATTAAGATCTTCCTGTAACTTGTTACAATCTTCCAAATTCTTTACTCTCCTCATAATTTTAGTATTGTCTGCAAACATGTTCATGTAACTGTCAATTCCTACTGGCATATCATTAACATAAATCAAAAACATGATGGGACCAAGCACTGACCCTTGTGGAACTCCACTAGTTACCTTCTTCCACTCGGACTTCCTTCCTCTCACCACTGTTCTCATTTCTCTTCCCACTAAGTAATTTTCCATCCATTTTGCTAGTTTATCATTTACTCCTCCAATCTTCTTTAGTTTCCACATCAGTCTATTGTGTGGTACTTTATCAAAGACCTTTCTCAAGTCCAGGTAGATAGCATCCACCCATTCCTCTTTATGTTGTACTATGTCAGTCACTCTTGAATAAAAACACAATAAATTGGATATGCACGATCTTCCTTTTCTGAAACCAAACTGTCTTTCACTCAGAATGTTTTCACTTTCTAGATACTCACTCCACTTAGCTTTAATTACTTCTTCACATACCTTGCACAGTATACTAGTCAACGATACTGTGTGTGTGTGTGTGTGTGTGTGTGTGTGTGTGTGTATTTACCTAATTATATTTACCTAATTGTAACATACGGGAAAAGAGCTATGCTCGTGTTGTCCCGTCTCCATATCTATTAATGTCCAGCTTTTTCTTAAAATCATGAATATTCCTTGCGTTGACCACTTCCACGTCTAAACTATTCCATGCTTCCACCCTTCTATGAGGGAAGCTATATTTTTCACATCTCTCCTATAAGTGGCCATTTTAGTTTTTCCCATGCCCTCTCGACATTCTTCCATTCCACATACACAGATCTTCCCTATCCATTTTTCCATGCCAATCATCACTCTGTATATTGCTATCAGGTCTCCCTTTCTCTTCTGTTTTCCAGGGTTGGAAGTTGCATTCTTTTCAGTCTGTCTTCATAAGTCAAATCTCTTAAGTCAGGCACCATTTTCGTTGCAGCCCTCTGTACTTTCTCTAGTTTCCTTATGTGTTTCTTTAAGTTCGAGCCCACTGTATTGTTGCATATTCAAGCCTCGGTCTTATCATTGCAGTAATTATTTTCTTCATCATTTCTTCATCTAGATATACGAACGCCACTCTTATGTTCCTCAATAAGTTCAATACTTCTCCAATTATTTTGTTTATATGTCTCTCTGGCGATAGGTCATTGGTAATTGTCACCCCAAGGTCTTTTCTTCATGACTGGTTTTATGTCTTCATTTCCTATCTTGTACATACTCCTGATTCTTCTTTCACTCTTGCCAAACTCTATTTTCTTGCATTTTGTCGTGTTGAACTCCATTTGCCATGTACAGCTCCATTTCCATATTCTGTCCAAGTCTTCCTGGAGTAGTTCGCAATCTTTGTCACATCTCACTTTTCGTAACAATTTTGCATCGTCTGCAAATAGGCTCACATAACTGGACACCCCATCCACCATGTCATTTATGTAGACTGCGAACATTACTGGTGCCAACACTGATCCCTGTGGAACTCCACTCTCCACCAATCCCCATTCTGATGGGGATTGGTGTGTATTTACCTAATTGTATTTACCTAATTGTAACATACGGGAAAAGAGCTATGCTCGTGTTGTCCCGTCTCCATATCTATTAATGTCCAGCTTTTTCTTAAAATCATGAATATTCCTTGCGTTGACCACTTCCACGTCTAAACTATTCCATGCTTCCACCCTTCTATGAGGGAAGCTATATTTTTCACATCTCTCCTATAAGTGGCCATTTTAGTTTTTCCCATGCCCTCTCGACATTCTTCCATTCCACATACACAGATCTTCCCTATCCATTTTTCCATGCCAATCATCACTCTGTATATTGCTATCAGGTCTCCCTTTCTCTTCTGTTTTCCAGGGTCGGAAGTTGCATTCTTTTCAGTCTGTCTTCATAAGTCAAATCTCTTAAGTCAGGCACCATTTTCGTTGCAGCCCTCTGTACTTTCTCTAGTTTCCTTATGTGTTTCTTTAAGTTCGAGCCCACTGTATTGTTGCATATTCAAGCCTCGGTCTTATCATTGCAGTAATTATTTTCTTCATCATTTCTTCATCTAGATATCTGAACGCCACTCTTATGTTCCTCAATAAGTTTAATACTTCTCCAATTATTTTGTTTATATGTCTCTCTGGCGATAGGTCATTGGTAATTGTCACCCCAAGGTCTTTTTCTTCATGACTGGTTTTTATGTCTTCATTTCCTATCTTGTACATACTCCTGATTCTTCTTTCACTCTTGCCAAACTCTATTTTCTTGCATTTTGTCGTGTTGAACTCCATTTGCCATGTACAGCTCCATTTCCATGTGTGTGTGTGTGTGTGTGTGTGTAGAACATCCATTCCATATCACAATACGTATCATTGTAGGAAATAAGAAAAATAAATATGCTTTGGGTCCAACCTTTATTACTACGAGCCATTTGATAAATAAAATAACCTGAAAATAACTAAAGCACGATGCAAACATAAGAAATGAATCAATTAAATCATGCTTTCTATTCATATCGAGTTAAAGCAAAGCAAAGAAACATAATTATAATCAAATTGTCAGTTCACTGATTAAGCAAAGCTAAGAAACTCTTTAATGAAATAGATAATTTCATAAAAAGGTAAGCAAAGCTAATACATTTAAAAAATAACGAAGTTTTCATATATGACTAAGGAAACACATAACTGAAATTATTCCTTTAATTTAAAGTTAAAAGAAGACATTAGAAATAGTACAAAAAGAAATTTATAAATGCATTACTCGAAGCAGAGCAGACACAAGAACACAAACAACAGGTGTGTTATTATGAAACAAAAGTAAAATAGAAAAAAAACATCACTGACGAGTGACAACACTGCATGTTACTTATGCTATAGTGTAACATGCACATATATAGAGTATTGTAGTTTTGTGGAGTTGATACATGCTGTACTTGTACTACAAATGCCAATGCTTAGACAATATTTGCACCATCAATGTGCAATGCAAGCAAAGTGGACTATACTCATGAAACAATAGGTACATTTTGTAGTACAATGCAGATATACATCTCCCAAGAAAGAAAAAACAATAAAGCATTAGAAGCAGACAGATTCAAGGATGAGTAAGGTACAGCATCTGGCAGTCAGTGCATCATTACATGTTATATAAAAAAATATTTATTATTACTATTCTTTATCATTCACATTATATATATATATATATATATATATATATATATATATATATATATATATATATATATATATATATATATATATATATATATATATATATATATATATATATATATATATATATATATATATATATATATATATATATATATATATATATATATAGCACACATAATGCTCTGGACAACATACAAGTACAAATTACACTGGCTAGGTACACAAAAATAATGTACACAGCATGAGTTTTTAATTGTGATGCAATATGATGGGTACCACCTGGGAAAAATGAAGACACACATATAATATATTCTTAAATAGGCAAGAGAGATAGGAGAATATAAATAGAGTAAAGATAAGTTCAGGAGTACTCTCATTATCAATGGTAGTTATTCGTAACATAATCTCTATTCTGCGTATTGAAAATCATTGTAGGTCATAACAAACATGTTTTTAAGCTAACTGCAGTGTGGAGTAATTGACAGGAAAATGAAATCATTTGTCACTTACCAGTGGTTGCTGATGAAACAATTTCTGCACTTGATGTTGAGGGTGGTGTGGAATTTGCTGCCTCCCCTTGGGTAGTAGTTCCATATGCTGCCTCCCTTTCGGCAGTGGCTCCGTGTGCTGTCTCCCCTTTGGCAGTGGTTCCATCTGCTGCCTCCCCTTTGGCAGTGGTTCTGTCTTGTTTGTGGTACACTGGTAATCTTGCACATGATGACATACCTGTCAATGCAAAACTTAGTTACTCACAATGTTTATAGACATAAATTTTTCATACATCATTATTTTTATAAACCTTAATATTAATTATAACATAGGTAACAATACATGGCAAACAATAGTGCACCAATCATTCATCATACAAAAATTACTCTACTTGTGGTGAGTACAGAAAACATCAAAAGTAAAAATATTACCATCTGGGGGTGCTACACCTCGGAGGTGGTTCTGGACAGAATCTTCCTCCAGTGTACCTGAAATGTATGTTACCTACATTATTATGTCTAGCTAGCCTATATAGCCATTCAAATTGATTATAAATTGAAATATGCTACAATAATCCTAACAATGCTTCATATTTCACATATAAATGGTGAACCTAATGTAAGTTCACATGCATATGCCTGAATTGTGGAAAGAAAAAAGGGTTTCATACACATATAGTTAACACAGGTATGCATACCAAATGCTTCATCCACACTACCAATCATGGCTCCAAAGTCGTAGAAGGAATTGCTGGCCTCCACGTCAATGACCAAATCTAAGAAGCACAAAAATACATATGAATGTACATACATACACAAAAATATTACACGGAGATATCATTTCCCTGAACACATTTATACAGCATTTCCTCATAGTATTTTGCATAAACTCGGCTGACAAACCAAATATCATACATGAATTAATCAGACACCATGAAATGGACAGTACTTATAAGTACATTATGAAATTAATTTATAAGGTAGAAATCTTCTTATGTAAATACTGACCAATAATTTATATATTTACCTGTAGAAATTACAGCTGACTTCTCAGCCTCATTATCTAAACCAGGAGTTTCTGAAATAAGAACATAATAATTGGTGTGTGCTTCTTTTAAGTAATGAAGATATCTGCATGAATAAGAATATCCAAAAGTTAACCAGTATCTCCACTCCTTAACTCCACAACTTAACTTCTTTCAAGAGATAAGTATCAAGACATCTCCCAAACTTAATTGGCCATTGTTTCGGGTTTCGTATTAACTTACTATTTTTGGGTGTGGCGATTCTTAGTGGGCTTTTTTTTTTTTTTTGTTTTTACCAACACCCTTGATGAAAAAAAAAAAAGTTGATGGCCAGATCGAGCCTCCTTAATTTCTCATAGCCTTATCTAACTTAGTGTGCTTATCATGGCACAATAATTTTTTTTTTTTTTTTTTTTTTTTTTTTTTTACATAGGGAAGAGGGCCAGCCAAGGGCAAAAAAGAGAAAGTTAGAAAAAAGCCCACTTGAGCTGGCTCTCCAAAGAGTACAAAAGTGCCAAAACCGTCAGCCAGAATTAGGGGAGCAAATGCCTCGATACCTCCCTCTTAAAAGAAGACAAGTTGTAGGAATTCGGAAATACAGATGCAGGGAGGGAGTTCCAGAGTTTACCAGTGAAAGGGATGAATGATTGAGCGTACTGGTTAACTCTTGCATTAGAGAGTTGGACAGAATAGGGATGAGAGGAAGAAGAAAGCCTTGTGCAGCGCGGCCGCAGGAGGATGGGAGGCATGCAGTTAGCAAGATCAGTAGAACAGTTACCATGAAAATAGCGATAAAATATAGAAAGGGATGCAACATTTCGGTGGTGAGAAAGAGACTGAAGACAGTTAGTCAGAGGAGGGGAGTTGATGAGATGAAGAGCTTTCGATTCCACCCTATCAAGCAAAGCTGTGTGACTGGAACCCCCCCAAACATGCGAAGAGTACTCCATACAGGGACGGATAAGGCCCTTATACAGAGTAAGCAGTTGGAGGGGCGAGAAAAACTGGCGGAGACGCCTCAGAACACCTAATTTCATAGAAGCTGTTTTAGCAAGAGATGAGATGTGAAGTTTCCAGTTAAGATTATGAGCAAAGAACAGACCGAGGATATTCATTGTGGAAGAGGAGACAGTTGAGTGTCATTGAAGAAGAGGGATAGTTGTCTGGAAGGTTGTGTCGAGTTGATAGATGGAGGAATTGAGTTTTGAGGCATTGAAAACTACTAGATTTTTCTGCCCTAATCGGAAATTTTAGAAAGATCGGAAGTCAGGCGTTCCGTGGCGTCCCCGCGTGATCTGTTAATTTCCTGAAGGGTTGGACGTCTCTGAAAGAACGTGGAAAGATGTAGGGTGGTATCATCAGCATAGGAGTGGATAGGGCAAGAAGTTTGGTTAAGAAGGTCATTAATGAATAATAAAAAGAGAGTGGGTGACAGGACAGAACCCTGAGGAACACCACTATTAATAGGTTTAGGAGAACAGTAGCTGTCTACCACAGCAGCAATAGAGCGGTTGGAAAGGAAACATGAGATAAAGTTGCAGAGAGAAGGATAGAAGCCGTAAGAGGGCAGTTTTGAAATCAAAGCTTTATGCCAGACTCTATCAAAAGCTTTTGATATGTCTAACGCAACAGCAAAAGTTTCACCGAAATCTCTAAAAGAGGATGACCAAGACTCAGTAAGGAAAGCCAGAAGATCACCAGTAGAGCGACCTTGACGGAAGCCATACTGGCGATCAGACAGAAGATTGTGAAGTGAGAGATGTTTGAGAATCTTCCTATTGAGGATAGATTCAAAAACTTTAGACAAGCAGGAGATTAAAGCTATAGGACGGTAGTTAGAGGGGTTAGAACAGTCACCCTTTTTAGGAACAGGCTGAATGTAGGCAAACTTCCAGCAGGAAGGAAAGGTAGAAGTCGATAGACAAAGTTGGAAGAGTTTGGCCAGGCAAGGTGCAAGCACAGAAGCACAGTTTTTGAGAACAATAGGAGGGACCCCATCAGGTCCATAAGCCTTCCGAGGGTTTAGGCCAGCAAGGGCATGGAAAACATCATTACGAAGAATTTTGATTGTAGACATGAAAAAGTCAGAGGGAGGAGGAGAGGGAGGGACAAGCCCAGAATCGTCAAAGGTGGAGTTGTGAGCAAAGGTCTGAGAAAAGAGTTCAGCTTTAGAGACAGAAGAGATGGCAGAGGTGCCATCAGGATGAAATAAAGGAGGGAAAGATGAAGAAGTGAAGTTATTTGAGATGTTTTTAGCTAGATGCCAGAAGTCACGAGGAGAGTTTGAGTTTGAAAGATTTTGACATTTCCTATTTATGAAAGAGTGTTTGGCAAGTTGAAGAACAGACTTGGCATGATTCCGGGCAGAGATATAAAGTGCATGAGATTCAGGAGATGGAAGGCTCAAGTACCTTTTGTGGGCAACCTCTCTATCATGTACAGCACGAGAACAGGCTGAGTTAAACCAAGGTTTAGAAGGTTTAGGTTGAGAAAAAGAATGAGGAATGTACGCCTCTTTGCCAGATACTAACACCTCTGTTATGCGTTTAGCACAAAGAGATGGGTCTCTCGCACGGAAGCAATAATTATTCCAGGGAAAATCAGCATAATACCTCCTCAGGTCCCCCCAACTGGCAGAGGCAAAACGCCAGAGGCACCTTCGCTAGTGCTTGTGCTTGTTCATACTTGTTCAAAGCAGGCATTTTTTCCAAATAGCACACATTTCATTTGGTCTTCTTAACTAAGCTAACTACACACGTATATGCAGAGAAAGGAGCACTTCTGATGGAAATCTTGGTTAGACTCATGCATATCAATCCAAGAATCATAAAGGGCTGAATGTATGATGAAATATGCATCTTGAAGTATACCAACGAATTCATATAGCTTTATAAGGTGTGTACAACTACGTTCAGGAATAAATTAATGCATATATTTTTTGGTTTAGGGGTGAATACAGTCATCAGTCATATAAGAAATAATAATAATATTTATATTGATGCAAGTAAAGAAATCACAATAGTCAAGGGACACCACATGTATGTTCCTGATGATGTGGATCTTGTTATTGCATTCCATTATTTAATCAATTTAAAAATGTGAGCATTTATTCATATACTCATTTTTAAAAATATGCATAACATAAAGAGTACTCATTCATTCATAATCTACCAACACACACCAAAAAACATATATAGCCAAATATTAACAATGATTATCCGATATTTCTTACCTGGCAGGTTTTGGTCTGGGTAGGCATGATGCACCAGTCTTATTGAAGTTTGGTAGTTGTGTGGTGAGAAGTGTTGGCTGCACACTCTGTAACTTCCATGCAACTGAGATGACTTGATCCCCATAATGGACAGAATGTGAAGCACATTTTTCCATTTATCACACCTGGGATGATGAAAAGCAATAAGGCTGATGCTCGTAAACTGTTAAAATGTTTACATATATTTGATATTGTCAAATAATAAATTTTGAAAGAAAATGTCAAACATCATCATAATTCAATGGATGTCTTGTCATGTTGGGGTCTTTTCTTAACACATATTTGGATTATTAGAACACAAAAAATTTGACTGATACTGTTAAAGCCAGCAAAGTAGCATAAGTAGCTATATCTGGACAAGGTTAGAAAAATAAACGCTTACATACGTCAGAATGGTGATAGACATATTGTAAATTATATAATAAGCCATAACGTATGGCAATGTGAACAATTTTGGATGGCAACATAATACACTTCTGAATTGTTCATTGAATCCTGGCACCTAATCTAATGAAACCTTATGTAAGCTAATGAAACATAACCTATCCTAACCTAACTTATTGTAACCATATTTCACCATGCCAACCATAACCTAAGCCTGGCTGCAATACAATAAACAAATATTTATTAAGATGCTGCTATAGTTACACTACCATAACTTGCCTTTCATTATCTTTGGGAAAGTGATGATATAGAAATTGTAGATGGGTGTCTTTTCTCTTGTGGTACACAACACAGGGATACCTGCCACCAACCATTGCTGATATATCTTCACCGAAATCTACAGAGCTGTAGTTGTAAAGTTGTTCATAACATTGAATAAGCGCCGTTGCAGCCGATCAAGTACATAGTTCTCTTTACAACGGAGCATAATCACATAAGCAGATACTTCATAACTATCACCTACAAGAAATTAGTTATTGAAATATATACTGACTTTAATAATATCATTTTTATAAAAAAAATGGTGTATTAATTAATTAATAGATTTATTTACATTGCGCTACTCGTTTCTCTTTTATTTAGTGCATGCAATGGTAACGTCATCTTGTGTTGGGTGAAGTAACTATACCAGAGTTAGCAGTTAGCCTTTGCTTCACCAAATTTTCGATGCTTTCCAGTCTTCCCTAATCTACTGTCTTTGCACAGGCGTGCCTCTCGTGTTCTGGGAAGACGATCAAGGGGGCATGTGTGTGTGTGTGTGAGAGAGAGAGAGAGAGAGAGAGATGATACCTACATGTTATTTGCTTGAAACTTGATATGAAAAGGGGTGAAAGAATACTCTCTCTCTCTCTCTCTCTCTCTCTCTCTCTCTCTCTCTCTCTCTCTCTCTCTCTCTCTCTCTCTCTCTCTCTCTCTCTATTGAAGTGTACAATTTCTCTTCCAAGATGAGAGAGAGAGAGAGAACGTGTGTGTGTTTGCGTGGTGTCATCACTCACCAAGCTGTTTCTGCTTGATGGATCACACAGCGGGCAGAGGAGGAATACTTGATAAGGCAATAACTAAACTTTCAGAGGTCACATTGAGCTAGAAAGTACATCATTGTATTCAGAATAACAAAGAGAAAATAATTATTAGTATTCAAACAGTCTTCTGACAATTTCTAGGTTTACCATTTTTACCCGTCATGGGATATTGGAAAATAGTTTAATCACCGGAACATAAGGGTTAAAGCATCACCTCTTAGGCACTGAGACACCCAAGAGTTACAGGCCACTGACAGATACTGCAGTTCCATCCCTTAATTTACCTCAAGGTAGGTTAAATTGATGAATTTTCTAAATGATTATTGTATGCCTCTGTACTGCTTATAGTGCTATATAGCCTATCTGTGAAGCAAAAGCATTACAAGTGTTATTTAGGTATAAGCCTACTTCACTTTCAACCCCAACTTGTTTTCACTGATGATGTCATATAATTTTTTGCCAAAATATCTGTGTACTTTAGAATTAGGAATTTAAATAATAACATTAAGACAAATAAGAAAAAAATAAGTCATGCAAATATAGATACATACAAAACAACAGGAATACCAACAGAAACCTTCACATTTCTCTTGCTTTATTATCAATGTTTTGCCTTTCCGTAGAAGATATTTTCAGGATCTAAAAAATATAAAAGAACTAAATACACAGATATACCAGTAAGTCTTACACAAACATGATAAAAAGGACATTACTTATGTTAAATTTTTGAAAATACAATTTAACAATATGTTACCTCTTGCTGTTAAAGACTCGCCTTTTTTTGTTTAATAAGAAATTGTATATTCAGACTGATGGAGTGGCAATGGGTTCTTGTTTGGGTTCTACATTAGCGAATCTTTTTTATTGTCTAAATGAAACTGATTGGTTAGGGGATTGTCCTTCCTCATTTAAACCTGTTTACTTCTGTAGATATGTTGATGATTGTTTTGTGCTTTTTAGAGACTCCACATAAATTCCATTGTTTTTGGATTACATTAATTCTAGGCAACCGAATATATAATTTACTTGTGAATTGGAGAACATTGGTACTCTACCTTTTCTAGATGTACTCTTAACTCGTGTTGATAATAAGCTTCATGCCACAGTCTACAGAAAACCAACTTTCACTGGATTAGGAATAAATTTCCCTTCTTTTGTGCCACAGCTTTTCAAGATCATTGCAATTAAGACATTGTTATATAGATGTTACAGCCTGACTTCCTCTTGAGATTTACTTGACAAGGAAGTTAAGTTTCTTACTACTTTTTTTCATAGTAACGGTTTTCCTCGTAATATTATTAACACAATGATCTCAGAATTTTGTGATAACAAATTTACCAATTCCTTCCTCCCTTCTCAGACTCCAGTGAAGGGCATACAATGCAGCGTGACTGTCAATAAAGAAATATACATAAGAATGTATATTTCTTTATTGACAGTCAGGCTGCATTGAACGCCCTTCAATCCACCTCCCCCATGGACTGTGATCTAGTTAATAAGTGTCTTGATCTCATCCACGCCCTAGAAAGTCCTGGTGCCACGCTCCATTTCATCTGGATACCCTCTCATGTGGGTATCCCGCTAAATGAAAAAGCAGACCACCTTGCTCAGTGTGCCCTACAAGATGACAAAGTGGACCCTGGCACTGAGTACACTCTGGGTTATGTTAAGAATAGCATTAAGGACTTTGTACAAAGTAGCATTAGTGATCAGTTGGAGCTTTGTTGCCATAGGGGCAGTAGCACTAGTCTTCACTATGCACATGTCATGTCTCCCAGAGCTGTGCTTACACCTACGGGAGACACACTGCATCACATGACAGGGTGGCAATGAGGCTCAGATTAGGCTACAAATACTTTTGGGAAGTCAGTGCTTCTCCTGGTGTGTGCTGTGTGCTGCACCAAGGAGACACACTCTGCATCACTATATCATAGAATGTCCTCTCATTGCTAAATTTAGGCCACAAGGTCAGCATGACTTGTACAGCCTCATTGACCATCCCCTAGACTCTGCCACCCTCAGGGATATACTCAGGGAATATCCTCAGTTTGCTCCCAGACTGTAGGATGTTTTAGGCAATAAGGTGTGCAATATGTGTATTTATTTATTGAAATACTTGTATTCTTGTTGTGTATACTGTCCAGAGTTATTTTTGTGATACTTTAACCTTAAGTCTTTGCCCAGGGGGTGGGTGGCAAGGCCCATCCTCCTCCTTTGTTGTAATTGTTTATTAATTCAACAATAAATGTATCAATCAATCAATCCAGTGAAAACAAAAAAATACATTACGCTTCTCTTTTATGGTGACTTCAGTTATTCTATCAGGAAAACCCTCAGTAGTTCTTTGAAAACACATTATCCTGACTCTAAATTTTTGTTTATTTTCATTAATTCTTGTACTATTCGATCTTTTTTCAAATTCCAAAGATAAGGTTCCTGTGAATCTCGCCTCCAATGTCGTTTGTAAGTTTAGTTGTTCTTGCTGTAAAGCACAATACATTGGCAAGACTCACAGAAACCTTACACACAGGATAGCCGAGCACAAAGGTTTTTCTGTTATCAGAACACACTCATATTACAGTTGTCATCCTTTTTATGTCACCAATTTCAAAAATTTTCAGGGATGTCACTCTAATACCAATATTAGGCTCTTGGAAGCATTGTTCATTAAACCTACACAACCAGACTTGAAGGGAGAAATTCAATGGATTTGGTCGAAAATTCTTGAAAATATGACATTTGGCATCTGAAATTGTCACTCTCATCCCGAGCTGTGGCAAGTGTTTGCCAGGCGCAAGATGTGTTTCTCACCTGGTTATGACGTTTTTTTTTTTTTTTTATGTAGGAAAAAGGGCCAGACAAGGGCAAAAAAAGAAAAAAATTAAAAAAGGGCCCACTTGAGTGCTAGCTCTCTACAAAGATGAAAAGTGTCAGCCAAATTTAGGGAGCAAATGCCTCGATACCTCCTTCTTAAAAGAAGACAAGTCGTAGGAAGCCGGAAATACTGATGCAGGGAGGGAGTTCCAGAGTTTACCAGTGAAAGGTATGAATGATTGAGAGTACTGGTTAACTCTTGTGTTAGAGAGTTGGACAGAATAGGGATGAGAGGAAGAAGAAAGCCTTGTGCAGCAAGGCCACAGGAGGAGGGGAGGCATGCAGTTACCAAGATCAGTAGAACAGTTAGCATGAAAATAGCAATAAAAGATAGAAAAGATGCAATATTTCGGTGGTGTGAAAGAGGCTGAAGACAGTTAGTCAGAGGAGGGGAGTTGATGAGACGAAAAGCGTTTGATTCCACCCTATCTAGTAAAAATGTGTGACTGGAACCACCCAAACATATAAAAGTACTCCATACAGTGGTAGATAAGGCCCCTATACAGAGTAAGCAGTTGGAGGGGCAAGAAAAACTGGCGGAGATGCCTCAGAACGCCTAACTTCATAGAAGCTGTTTTAACAAGAGATAAGATGTGAAGTTTCCAGTCAAGATTATGGGTAAAGGACAGACCGAGGATATTCATTGTGGAAGAGGGAGACAGTTGAGTGTCAGTGAAGAAGAGGGGATAGTTGTCTGGAAGGTTGTGTTGAGTTGATAGATGGAGGAATTGAGTTTTTGAGGCATTGAAAACTACTAGATTTTCTCTGCCCCAATAAGAAATCTTAGAAAAATCAGAAGTCAGGCATTCTGTGGTGTCACCATGTGATCTGTTGACTTACTGAAGGGTTGGTTGTCTCTCAAAAGATGTGGAAAAATGAAGGGTGGTATCATCAGCGTAGAAGTGGATAGGGTAAGAAGTTTGTTTAAGAAGGTCATTAATGAATAATAGAAAGAGAGTGGGTAATAGGACAGAACTCTGAGGGACACCACTCTTAATAGATTTAGGAGAAGAACAGTGGCTGTCTACCACAGCAGCAATAGAACAGTTGGAAAGGAAACTTGAAATAAAGTTGCAGAGAGAAGGATAGATGCTGTAGGAGGGCAGTTTTGAAATCAAAGCTTTATGCCAGACTCTATAAAAAACTTTTAATATGTCTAATGCTACAG
This sequence comes from Portunus trituberculatus, assembly GCF_017591435.1. Taxonomy (NCBI): domain Eukaryota; kingdom Metazoa; phylum Arthropoda; class Malacostraca; order Decapoda; family Portunidae; genus Portunus; species Portunus trituberculatus. The sequence continues at coordinate 31,360,282 of NC_059304.1, forward strand.
CAAAAGTTTCACCAAAATCTCTAAAAGAGGATGACCAAGACTCAGTAAGGAAAGCCAGAAGATCACCAGTAGAGCAACCTTGATGGAAGCCATACTGGCGATCAGATAGAAGATTGTGAAGTGACATGTTTGAGAATCTTCATATTCAGGATAAATTAAAAACTTTAGACAAGCAAGATATTAAAGCTATAGGACGGTAGTTTGAGGGATTAGAACGGTCACCCTTTTTAGGAACAGGCTTAATGTAGGCAAACTTCCTACAAGAAGGAAAGGTAGAAATTGATAGACAAAGTTGAAAGAGTTTGGCCAGACAAGGTACAAGCACGGAAGCACAGTTTTTGAGAACAATTGGAGGAACCCCATCAGGACCATAAGCCTTCTGAGGGTTTAGGCCAGCAAGGGATTGTAAAACATCATTATGAAGAATTTCGATTGAAGACATGATATAGTCAGAGGGAGGAGGAGAGGCAGGAACAAGCCCAGAAGCATCCAAGGTGGAGTTATTAGCGAAGGTTTGAGTTCTAGAAGAGTTTAGCATTAGAGACAGAATAGATGGTAGTGGTGCCATCGGGATGAAATAAAGGAGGGAAAGATGAAGAAGTGAAGTTATTTGAGATGTTTTTGGCTAGATGCCAGAAGTCCCGAGGGAAGTTTGAGTTTAAAAGATTTTGACATTTTCTACTTAGGAAGGAATGTTTGGCAAGTTGAAGAACAGACTTGGTATGATTCCGGGCAGAGATATAAAATACATGAGATTCAGGAGGTGGAAGACTCAAGTACCATTTTCGGGCGACCTCTCTATCATGTATAGCCCGAGAACAGGCTGAGTTAAACCAAGGTTTAGAAGGTTTAGGTTGAGATAAAGAATGAGGAATGTACGCCTCCATGCCAGACACTATCACCTCTTTTATGTGTTCAGCACAAAGAGATGGGTCTCTGACACGGAAGCAGTAATCATTCCAGGGAAAATCAGCCTAATACCTCCTCAGATCCCACCAGCTGGCAGAGGCAAAATGCCAGAGGCTCCTTCACTTTGGGGGATCCTGTGGAGGGATTGGAGAAATAGGACAAGATGTAGAAATGAGATTGTGATTGGAGGAGCTCAATGGAGATGAAAGGGTGACAGCATAAGCAGAAGGCTTATAGGTGGGGAAGAGATTGAGAATGTTGGGGGTGTCTCCAAGACGGTCAGGAATACGAGTAGGGTGTTGCACCAGTTGCTCTAGGTCATGGAGGATAGCAAAGTTGAAGGCTAGTTCACCAGGATGGTCAGTGAAGGGAGAGGAAAGCCAAAGCTGGTTGTGAACATTGAAATCTTCAAGAATGGAGATCTCCACGAAAGGGCAGAGGGACAGAAGGAGGGAATAGAGAAGGGGCTACTGTCAGTAGCCTCAGACAGCTGTGTTTCAGTGAGGAAAAGAAGATGAGGTTTAGTATGTACATTAATAAAATTTTGCATTATCTCTTTTCTTTGTACAATAAAACTGTATTATGTGGAAAAAAGGCTCTCATCTTGACTTTTCGTATACTTATTCATCTTTTTTCCCAATGCAAATTTTCACTTTATTAACCACATCATTCATGAGGAGAATCATGTGCATATAAGATGTTTTATACAAGCCTTACCTAATATTTTTAATTAATGTATAGTTTTTTGTCTGTTTTTATTGATGATGCTTTCTTTATTTCCAGAACTATTATGAAAATGGCTTCCCTTTAAATGAATTAATGAAGTTTGTTGAAGAATGTACTGAGGAGCCTTCCAGTGGAGTTTTTCAAGATGAGGACGATCATACTATTCATGATGTAATAAATTCCATCTGTTGCTGTGGTTATGAGTAAGTACTCCCAATTCCTTCAGTAGTTTCAAGTCAGAAATAGAATATTAGTATATTGACTGAGAGGTGAAGAATTAGGTTAGAATTAGGGCTTTCCAAGCTTTGGGATAAAAATCAAGTTGCCTGATTTAACAAACTGTCTCTCAGTAACAAAATAAATTTGCATAAACATTCAACTTGTCTTCCTTTGTCAACTTTCCTTAATTTACAAAATTGTCATTAATATATTAATATAATGTAGGCAACAACCTAACTTGCTCTCATGCCCACGCTCTTGAATCTTCCAAGTTTTCCATCATCTAACTTAGACTCAATAGCTATTCTCTAATTAAATTTATCTGTGCTGTCAGAAATTTTCTAACTCCAACTCTGCTCGTGACTTCTGGTATCTAGCCAAAAACATCAACAACTTAGCTTCTTCATCTTTCCCTCCCTTATTTCATCCTGATGGCACCACTGCCATCTCATCTGTCTCTAAAGCTGAGGTCTTCTCTCAAACCTTTGCTAACAACTCCACCATGGATGATTCTGGGCTTGTTCCTCCCTCTCCTCTTCCCTCTTGACTGTTTCATACTTAGGATTAAAGTTCTTCATAATGATGTTTTCCATGCCCTTGCTGGCGTAAACCCTCAGAAGGCTCTCCTACTGTTCTCAAAAACTATGCTTTCATGCTTGCACCTTGCCTGGTCAAACTTTTTCAACCACAGCAATACTCTATTTAACGAGCAGGATAGAGGGTGTCAAAGCTGTTCGCAGAGCAAAAATTTGTTAAGCGGACGTAATTTTCCCATAGAAAATAATGGAAATAGGGGGATGTGTTCTGGTCTGGTCCTCAACATACCACATGGGTTAAAAAAAATATTATATATACGTACCTGTACCATTAATAACCAAGTATCCAAGTTTTTATTGAAGAAAATTACAATACAGTGGAAACATGAGAATTTATGTAAAGTCCCTACCTATGGTCTGACAATTTTATGAAGATCATTTAGGCGTTGGCATTTTCGGGGATTTCCTGGCCTGCGGAAGTGTTACACTTGTACCAATATGCACCTCAAGGCAGGTACAGGCAACCCCGACTTAATGAAGGGGTTACGTTCCTAAAAAACCCTTCGTTAAGCGAATTTTCGTTAAGTGAACCAGTTATAACAAGTTTAACCCGTGACGAGGTTCCATTGAGAGTAAGCAAAGCGAGAGTGCATCATAGTACAGTAAAAGGTTTAATGGAAGTAAAAATTATGAAGTTAAACATTTAAGCAGTTTAATTTAAGACTAAGTCATTATAATGTACACTAATGTATGTATGTAAATAACTTTATAATGTTGATGATCTTAAACTTATGAAGGGAGGGAGAGTGGAGCGGGAAATACACTAGCTGGCAACTTGTGAAATGTAAACAAAGGGCGCAACATTGTACCATTTTGTCCATTGTAGAGTCACAAATTCTGGTGATAGAGCGAGGGATTCGAGCTGCTGCCGACACTTATTGTTTTGAACTTGGGGGAATGAGTGGTGCGCATGTTGTTCACGAAAGGCACTGGTGTATTTAAAAGCCTGTTGGCTTGCATGATATGACAGGGCTTTCAAACTTGGAAAAAATTACCTGGATAAAATTTCATTAAAGCGAGTTTGGTGTTCATTAAACGAGCAGATGGTAGTAAAAGGAAACCTTCATTGTAGCAAATTTTCTTTGTGTGATCCTTTGTTAAGCTAGGGGTTGCCTGTACTTAATAATTCATAACTGAATGGTGTTGTAGTACATAAACATTGTGATGCTCTAAAAAGGCAAGCTAGAGTAATTTGTGTTTATTTTTAAGTATGTTTTGCATTGTTTTTGCAAACACAACAAAACTTGACAATGTTTCCTCTGAGCATGGTCACATCCCTTTGGGTGACCGAGTGAGGTCACAGGTCAAAGTGACCATGTTAATCCATGTGTCACTTCCTCTCCCACTACCAGCCAGGATGAGAGAGAGAGAGAGAGAGGAAACAGCTTAACTGACTGACAGGTACATTCTTTTCTCAAATTTTAGTAATTTATAAGTAAGTATAGATCTCTGATAGAAATATATTTGCATGAAATGTAAATTCTATATGGAGAGAGAGATAGAGAGAGAGAGAGAGAGAGAGAGAGAGAGAGAGAGAGAGAGAGAGAGAGAGAGAGAGTGGTGGCGTGTGGGAAGCAAGGTTCTCATTGACACATAGGCTCTAATCTCATAATTTGCCCAGCAAAAGGTTTGGCAGCGCCGCAGGCCAGGAAATTACCTGAAAAAGCTAACACCTAACTGATCTTCATAAAATGGTCAGACCATAGTGTCTGGGTCTTCTAATATATGATATCTACTGTAAACAACACTGTAAGTAATCACTCAACAGCACACACTAGGACACTGGACAATGGACACTGCGGCTCCAGCTGACACTATCGCAGCCACACTGACTTATCTACCCCAGTTGAACCGCAGATTGGAATAATATACTTGTTCAAACATTCGCAGTTCCACTTCAAATAAGGACTTGCATCTTTAAAAGCGCAAACATAGAGCGCACCATATTTCTGGTATAAATTCAACCAAGTTACAGTGAATGAGAGGTTTATAACTTTGAGCCAAAGTCAGATAAACATTTTGACATGGAACACCACTATTTGTCAAGTACGACACAATTTATTTACAACTAATGGAATAATTCTCATTAACAATTTGCACACAATATCAAGTGGTGTAAAACAATAAGATGAATAATTTATTGCACTGTATGATATGATATATGATGAATTGGGCCACGGGCAGTACAAGAGTTTAGTGGCTACACGCTAGAGACAGAGGTGGGGATCCAGCCAATCATAGCGAAGTTCCCGCGTTCGGTCCCTCACTCAGCAAATTCAAACCCAGGAAATTCGTGAAAACGGATGTGGTTGTACATTATGTGGACTTTTTTGTCTAACTTTATATGGTATGTTAAACTGGAAATTCATTAGACGCATGTTCGTTAAGTGGAGTATTAATGTATGTGTATTGACTTCTATCTTTCCTTCTTGTTAGAAGTTTGCCTACATTGAGCCTGTTCCTAAAAAGGGTGACTGTCCAATCTCTCTAATTACCATCCTATAGCTTTAATCTCTTGCTTGTCTGAAGTTTTTTAATCAATCCTCAATAGGAAGATTTTTAAACAGCTGTCCCTTCAAAATCTTTTATCTAATCACTAGTATGGCTTCCATCAAGGTTGCTCTACTGGTGATCTTCTGGCTTGCCTTACTTAGTCTTTGTCATCCTCTTTTACAGATTTTGGTGAAACTTTTGCTGTCATGGTAGACATATCAAAAGCTTTTGATAGATTCTGGCACAGCTTTGATTTCAAAACTGCCCTCCTATGGTTTCCATCCTTTTCTCTCCAACTTTATTTTGAGTTTCCTTTCTGAGCGTTCTATTGCAGCTGTGGTAGACAGTCACTGTTCTTTTCCTAAATCTATTAACAATAGTGTTCCTCAGGGTTCTGTCCTGTCACCCACTCTCTTTCTAATATTCATTAATGATCTCCTTATCTAAACTTCTTGCCCTATCCACTCCTACGCTGATGATATCACCCTGCATCTTTCCATGTCCTTTCAGAAATGACAAACTCTTCAGGAAGTTCACTTAGGGATGCCCCAGAATGCCTGACTTCCGATCTTTCTAAGTTTTCCGATTCGGGCAGAGAAAATCTTTTAGTTTTCAGTGCCTCTAAAACTCAATTCCTCCATCTATATCAAATCTACACAACCTTCCACACAACTATCCCTTCTTCAATGACATTCAACTGTCTCCATCTTCCTCAGTCTGTCCCTTACTCATAATCTTAACAGGAAACTTCACATCTTACCTCTTGCTAAAACAGCTTATATGAAGTTAGGCACTCACCCCTCCAACTGTTAACTCTTTACAAGGGACTTATCTGTCCTTGTTTGGAGTACTCTTTGCATGTTTGGGGGTTGTTTCATTCATACAGCCTTATTAGATAAGATGGAATCAAAACTTTTTTCATCTCATCAACTCCCCTCCTCTGACTGACTGTCTTCAGCCTCTATCTCACTGCCAAAATGTTGCCTCCCTTTCTATCATTTGTCACTATTTTCATGCTAACTGCTTTATTGATCTTGCTAACTGCATGCCTCCTGTGGCCTTGCTACACAAGGCTTTCTTCTTCCTTTTTTCCCTTTTCTGTCCAACCCTTTAATACAAGAGTTAACCAGTCATTCATACCTTTCACTGGTAAACTCTGGAACTTCCTACCTGCTTCTGTATTTCCATCTTCCTATGACTTGACTTCTTTTATAAGACAGGTGTCAAGACATTTGTCCCAGGTTTTCGGCTAATTCTTTCTAATCTTTTAGGGAGACTGCAGTCCCAGTGGGCCTCTTTTTCTAATATTTTGTTGCCCTTAGCAGCTCTTTCTTTTGCATTAAAAAAAAATTATTAAAATATATCTGGCAGTGCCACCTATATCCACCTCCACCTCTGTTTTTCACTTTAACTGTACCCAAATTTTGCATTTTCTTTTGAGACAAAACACCTTTTGACCTCATTTCCCCCTTGTACATACAGTCTAGGTCCTTCTGCTTCACTATGCCTGTTGCTAGAATGTTCCTCCTGGAGCACCTGGCAACACAACCATTTTCCACTGCTACTGGTGCACGAGCGCACACAGTGTGTATATTTACCTAGTTTACCTGGTTGTATTGTTCAGGGTTTCAGCGGGGCTCATAGTGTCCTACCCCCATATCTCCATTTATCTAGTTTTTCTTTAAAGTTATGCACACTATGTGCTGTGGCAATTCCATTATCCAGTGCATTCCATTTTTTCACCATTCTGTGTGGAAACTGTATTTTCCAATATCCTTCACACACTGCCTCATAACATAACATAACATGAATAATAGGATAACAAAAGGCCACCAGGGCCCATCTAGGTTATCCTGTATCAGTCGCACAGTGACCTCGTCATCAGTACTTAAAGATACACTTACAAGTACACAATACATTATATACTAATTCTAAATATTTGGCCCATTAACAGGGCTAAGTCCTGCAGCGAATTCCTCTACAATCTGTGATCCCCATACATGGGGATCATGTCTTGTTTAACTATAGTAAATTTCTTATAAAAACTATCATGCAGCGCTATACATAATTATAAATCTAATAAATTTAAGTGCTTATCTAATCTGTTTTTAAACATTGTCAAACTAGTGCTATTTACAACCCTCTCTGGCAATGCATTCCAGAAGTCTACCACCCTATGACTAAAGAAATATTTTCTTATATCTAACCTGCAGCCTTGCTTTCTAATCTTCCTGCCATGATTTCTAGTCCTACTTCCCTCCTCTAAGGTAAAGAAAGATCTCACATCTATGTAGTTTGTATCAGAGAACATTTTAAATAACTATATTATATCCCCTCCTATACATCTCCTCTCAAATGAAAACATGTTTAATTCCTTTAATCTATCTCTATACTCCAGGCGCTTTAATGCTGGCATCATCCTAGTTGCTCTTCTCTGAACTGCTTCTAACATGTTGATATCCTGCCTATAATGGGGTGACCAGGCTGGTATGCAATACTCTAAATAGGGCCTAACATAAGAATTATATAAGCTACGCACCACTTCCTTACTTTTATAACTAACATTTGTATTTATAAAACCCAGGATCCTATTTGCCCTATTTCTTGCTTCTAAACATTGCTTTGAAAATTTCATAGTCCTGTCTATCACTACTTCTAAATCCTTTCCCTCCTCTATTGCCTCTAGCCAACATCCCTCCATCTCATAGCTAAAGTTTGTGTTGTCTTTACCTAAATGCATAACCTGACACTTTTTAGAATTAAACTCCATCTGCCACCTGTCTGCCCATGCTATCAGCCTGTCCAGGTCTCATTGTATTCTGTAAGTGTCCTTTTCACCTTATCCTGCACATGCTATCTTAGTATCATCTGCAAACTTTGATACTTTGCTACTGATTCCTATATCTAAATCATTAATGTACACCAAGAAAAGAAGAGGTCCTAGCACTGATCCTTGGGGTACCCCACTAACCACTTCCTTCCACTCAGACATTGACCCATTTAATACTACTCTCTGTTTCCTATCAGAAAGCCATTCACTAATCCAATCAACTAACCTACTGCCCACGTCGCCCCTCGATCGACGAACACTTAACCACACTTAATATAAGGGAAGGCAGGTGTTGTAAACAATTGGGTAACTATTCAGAACTGCAGTATCACTTACCAATACCTCCGTTGCCTTACCAGACCAAATATCACCACTGAAACAAAGTAACAAAATAAACTGTACTTCCCTGTTTACTATTAATACTAATGTTTAAACAGTATCACAAAATAATTGTGTTGATAATGTCTCGGAAACTCACTTTGTGGTTGTTTTTATCATGCCGCGTAACAGCGACCCAACGTATTAAGTATAGTATATATATTTGACTGGCCAGTAAATAAATATATGATATGGGTTATACTTATACGCAGTTGGGCAGCGAGGCTCCTGTTGTGACGAGCCAATATATGCAGTGATGTAGAGTGGTATCACTTGTGTCTCCTACGACTTGTAAGTCTCCGTTGTGGAGGTAATTCTCGTAAGGTTCCCCCAGACAACCGCTTTCAGTGAACAACTATATACAACTCCCCCGCGGACTGCCGGTCTGCCCCGTCCTCGACTGCTACTGTTTTGAACCTCTATTCATGTCTCGGTTCTTTAAGTTTCGTTCACTTGTTTCGAGGTGTCATGTTAATATTACTACGGACCCGTCACCACCTATACTTACTACCTTCACCAACGTACATAACAATTATCCCTTCAACTATATACATATTTACACAAAGAAATATTTCTGTGGGAATAATTTCCCACATCCTGGGGCACCCCAAAAATCATGCACAAACTTTTTTTTTTTTTTTTTTTTTTTTCCTGATCAACGTTCAATCCTCCACTCCAGGATGTTGCCATCTTTCCTAGCCTCCAATGCAGCATTACATTTATGTCTGGTTATTGTCTTGACTGCATCATCACCCTTTTCTTCATCTTGACAATGGGATATCTCAAGTGGTATTAGCCTGTCTATTGTTCTGAGATTCTCCCTGTCCTTTGAGAGCACCTTCACTAATCTCGCATCCCCATACTTATCAGGGAAGATTTCCAGTATTTTTCCCAACGGCCATGTTGATCTACTGCAATCGTCATTGTTGATAATCACAATATCTCCCACCTGTAGTTTACATTTTGTCCAGTTATATGTATTTCCATAGTATCGTTCCCGTAGTGCCAAGAGGTAATCTTGACGCCAAGTGTTGTACCATGATTTTAACACTTTGTTTAATATGTTGAAGCGATAAGTTAGCTCTTTTTTGTTTGTCCCAAAACTATTTAGATAGTCTGGATCTATTTTATAATCACTATTTATCACAGGTGGAATAGTCTCTATGAGATGTCCATGCAGTAGATGGTTGGGAGTGAGTGCCTCTGATTCATCTATGCCTTCGTTAACATACATGAGAGGACGATTATTAATTCGAGCCTCAATCTCCACTAGTAGGGTACGTAGTTCTTCAGTGTCCACTCGCTTGTTATGGAGTACCTTTCTCAAGCATTTTTTCACCACTCCGACCATGCGCTCAAAAAATCCTCCTTGCCACGGTGCTCATGGTGCTGTAAATTTCTATTCACATTTCTTTTCTACAAAGTACCTTTGAACCTCCTCTTGTCCGAAGAATTCTCTTATCATTACTTCTCCCTTCTTAAAATTATAACCATTATCAGTAATAATTACTCTTGGGCAAGATCTTCTGCTAATAAATCTCCTTCAGAGTGTAAGGAAGGTTCCCGCAGTTATGTCGATCGCGAGTTCAAGATGGACTGCCCTGATATTGGCACATGTGAAAAGACAGATGTAGACTTTGACGGGCTCAGAATATTTTGTTTTATCTGGAGACTGTAGGCATATAGCTCCAGTATAATCAATGCCTGTTACCTGGAAAGGTATGGTGTTCTGAACTCTTTCCTCGGGCAAAGGAGGGGGAGCTGGATAAGTTACAGGTCTCGCGTCATACCGAATACATATGGTGCAATTTTTTATACACAATTTTATTGCTTGTCTCACTTTAGGGATCCAAAAATTTCTCCTTATGTCCACCAAAGTGTCTCCAACTCCCATGAAATGTATTACAATGAGATTGTTGTATGACTAGATGAGAAAACCAATGCTTCTTTGGTAACAAAATAGGGTGTTTAGAACTATATTTATGATCCGAATTTTGAATTCTACCCCTACATCTAAGTATGTCACTCTCATCAAGGTATAATCCTAACTGATTTATGAGTTTGTTGTGTCTGAGGGTCTTTTTAGACAGCTCAGAATCATTTGATATGAGGGCCCTTTTAGGCAGCTTATACGTATTGTTTGAGAGTGTCTTTTTAGACAGCTCTTTGTTATTAAGGTCAGGATTGTTTGAGGTGAGGGTCTTTTTAGACAGCTCACTTGTGTTGTTTGAGAGGGTCTTTTTAGACAGCTCTCTTAGACTATTAAAGTCACATTTTGACAAAAGTGTCATTTCATCTCCATAGACTTCAGTTTGAATTTTCTTAATCCAATATACCATAGGACTAGGTACACCTAACTGTCTATTCCAGTTTTTCCTAGCATATATGATGTTAATGAATTTAAAGACAAGGTGTGTTACCCTGATTAGTTTCCCAAGATATGAAAATCGTTGTGTGTCTACTAATTTTTGAGTACACTTAACCCTCGGTTATCGCGCCCAATTGGAGCCAAAATAGCCGCGCCATAGCCAAAAACGCGATAGCCGAATTGATCTTGGCGGGAAGGCGGTTTTGGCCAATGAGTGTTCAGATATTCCATGACGTCATGGCGGGGCACGCGATAGCAGGCATCTGAGGTCGCGATAATGAAATTTTAGCATCTTTTCATGGGTGCGCGATAGCAATAAAACGCGATAGCCGAAGTCGCGATAGCTGAGAGTTGACTGTATGTGTGTTATTTTAATCTTGAGTGTCTGTGTAATTTATCGTAGCAACATTATCCTTCTGTTCTGGCCATTGTTCATGATTAGGTAACCATTCAGGACCATTAAACCAGATGACATTATTATTCAATTGCTTCACCGTAACTCCTCGACTCAACAGATCAGCAGGGTTACTCTTAGTATCCACATAAATAAATTTACATCCTTCTTGGAGATCATATATCTCTGCAACTCTGTTTTGGACATATGGGATTTTGCAGCTGTTGTTTTTAACCCATTGTAAAGTTATTTCACTGTCTGTCCACAGACATGTTTCTGTTATAGTTAGATGATCCAGGGTGTCTCTCACATACTTAGCAAGTTTAGTACCTGTTAACTCTAGCTGAGGGATGGTTCTTGATTTTAATGGAGCTACTCTTACTTTACAAGTCAACATAAATGGTTGATCAGCCACCACAATATAGGCAAGTGCTCCATATGTTCTCATGGACGCATCACAAAACACATGAAGCTGACAAATATATCCTTCATTCACCACCCTTCGAGGTACTTCCATGTTTGGAATCAAACTGTACTCATGTTGTATTTCCTTCCATTGTTCCCCATACGTCTGTGGTAACGGTTCATCCCCATCTATTTTTAGTCTCCAAGCGTCTTGTATCAAAAGTTTCCCCTTTATGGAAACAGGTGAAAAGAACCCTAATGGATCATATAACTTGCTGACATTAGCTACTAATGATCTCTTAGTTAGTGAGTTATGGTGTATATTGGTCTTGACTGGTTTTAATCTCAGCGTATCATTGCTTATGTTCTACTGTAGTCCCAAGACTGACGTTTCTACAGGGATATTGTATCCTGGAAAATCCGTCTTAATCAGATTTTGGAGACATGAATTATTTATGGTTCATTGTCTGAGAGGCATATTCGCAAGCTTCATTTCTTTATTAGCCTCATTATAAATGGTTAAAAGTTGATCTGATCTTGAGTGGTTCCTTGAAAATTATCCACATAGAAATTTGAGGACAGCAACTCTTTCATGGGACTGTTTGAGTTACTTAGATGGTAGTCAATTGTAGCTTGTAAGAGGAAAGATGAACTTGTGGCTCCAAAGAGTACCGATTTGAATCTGTAGGTTTTCATTGGACTCTCTGTATTGTGTGGGTCAGATAACCAAAGAAACCTTGTAAAATCTCGATCTTCTTCTTGTAGGCCTATTCTCAAAAATGCCTTTGAGATATCAACTGTGAAGGCATACCTACTGGTTCTGAACTTTAGCAGCACATCACCCAATTTTCTTGTTAATGATGGGCCTGTCATCAAACACTCATTCAAAGATGGTTCAGTAGGATGTGCCTTAGAGCTACAGTTGTAAACTATCCGAAGGGGTGTTGTTAGAGTCCTTCATTACCCCATGATGAGGCAGGTAATGTGACTTATCAGTCTAGTGAGCTGATGGTACCTCTTCTATGAATTGTAACTGTACTTGTTCTTAGATGATGTCACTGTATTTCTGTATCAGACCTTTCCTATCAAGTTCTTTGATAAGAGAGTACATTTGACCGCAAGCTCTGCGGTAATATGTGGGTAACTGGTTTGTTCACCTTCCACGGCAACTTGACCCAGTATTGATTGTCCTCATATTGTACAGTCTTGAGATACTCCTTGTATGATATTTGGTCATTCAGTGAGGATTGTGATGGGTCTATGCCTATGACATCTAATTCCCACATTTTATGTACTGGAGGAATATCTGTTTAAGTTTCTGATACCATTAAAGGATCAAAGGATGATGTGATTTTCATAACTATGACAGATTCTTGTACTGTTTCCGAAGATACATTTGTGGTGGCTCTATTGTATGTGCAAGGTATTTTCCCAGTAACTATATATCCTGTAGGAGTGTTAAGGAGGTGTATGTCATCTATTATTTTTGGGTTTGTTGAGATAAAATCGTAGTAGTGGTCACACCCCACCAAAATGTCAGTGGGTCCTACCTTGTCGTCCTCTACTATGGGATCTGCCAGCTGTATTCCCTTTTTAGTAAGTTTGTGTACAAAATCAGACAGTCCTGTAGTCACTATAGTTTGTGGTAATTCATCAGTTACTATTGCAGTAATTCTTTTCTTTCTGTTACCCATTTGTATCACTGGCTTCACTATGTCATATTCATTAGTGGTTGGTTGACCTATGAAACCTGTAATAGTCATTGTCGCCTTTGATTTCACAGTCATACCTACCCTGTTTACTAAAGCCCTTGTGATAAAAGTCCTTTGGGATCCAGAGTCAAAGAAAAGTCTAACTTTCTCACCACTCTGTTTAACTTAGCAATAGCTGTGGCTAGAGCTACTCCTGTGAGTTTTCTCGTAGCTGCTACTGCAGTAGTATTTACATGTCCTACATTAGAGGCAGTAGTATTTATGTGTCCTACATTAGAGGCACTAGTATTATTATTTGTGATTGTGGACTGGTGACTATCTGTGTTTGGAGAACTTGATGTTTGTACACTTCCTGTTTGTCGTTTTCTGTCATAGGTATTACATAGTGTTGTGTGATGGGGTCCTCTCTGACATTTCCTACAGTTCTGTAATTTGACTGGGCATGTCTTAGTATAATGATTTCCCATACACTTCAAACACAATTTCAGTTCCTTCAAGCGTTGAATCCTGTCATTACCTGTAAGGTATTTAGTGCATTGTGAGTCTTTGTGTGGCCCCACACAAAATTTACAAGTAGTAAATTTACGGTGAGACTCTGTGTGGAAATATGAGCCTATGCGAGTCTCCTTCACAGAGTTCTCTGTCTTGCTCAAAGTTGCCCTTTGTTTTGTTTCTACTTCCATATGTGATACAAGGTCTCTTAAACCTTCATTCAGTTCATCAAGGTTAAAGAAATTTTTCTCATTTGAGATAAAGTTGTCTAATTGTTGTCGTTGGGAGCTTATGTTGAATTATAGATGAAACCATCCACTCTGAAGTAGAAAAATCATGTTTATTAGCTAAGCTTCTAGTAAAGTTCAGCATATTTATTCTGAAGCTTTCTAAATTCTTCTTGTTGTGTTTGGGTTGCTCCATGTTAATAATATTTTGTAATAGACAATGTCTAATTTTCTCATCATCCCCGCAAGTCTCCTTAAGTGTTTCCAAGGCATTTTGATAGTTGGCAGATGTTGATGTAAATCCCTTTATAAGATCCAAAGCTTTGCCCTTTAATTGAGTTTTCAAATATTGTAGTTTCGTAACAGGTTCTAAGTCTGATCTACAATCTACCTGTGCCCGAAACTGATCAATAAACGCCTCATATTCTATCATATTTCCAGAAAATGTAGGCAATTGTATGCTAGGTAGTTTTGGTTTCACTGAAGTAACATCAGGTTTAACTGCAGTCTGTGTATTCACTGATGCTTTAATAAGGGATCTCAGTTGTGTTAGAGTCTGCAAGTAGTTAGAGTGTAACTTATAATAATCACTCTGTAGTTCTTCTATTTCCTTTTCTGTGTCCTCTGAGTCTAATAATAATGACTCTACACTTTGATAACTTTTGTCATAAGCTATCCATCTACTTTCTAAATTATTCACTGAAGCTTCTATTATCACATCATCAATCACATCCTGTGATATTATATTCTCACATGTAAGAATACTTTGTGGCCTTTATAAGCCCTCATTGATAGTTTGGATTTGGAAAGAGCCATTATGTTTGATGTAACTACTTGTTTCCTGTGGCTGTCGCTCTGTTTTCTACGAAACGTCTTATAGTGTTGCGTAGTTTCTGCCTCAAGTGTAATTTAGACACATCATTCAAGTGTACTCTGTCCGTTACACCATTTCGAAAAGGCTTAGCACCAACACTGAGGAGCTGAACATATGGCTTACGCTTAACCCCTTCAATATGGTGACGCCTATGTGGGCGTCATGAAGTCCCAGTAGCAAATACAGTGACGCCTACGTAGGCGTCATATTTCTTTTCTGAGCTTTCTTCAGTTCAGTTGTCCCGTATAGTGTGTTGGATACCAACTACACACGCCGTATGCTGTCCTTAAAATCCTAGTGCTCCTCCCACCATCCTTGTCTCCACCAATCACTAAAGATAAGCTACATGCGTCCTGCCTTGTGTCTAAAATTACCCAATGGCATAGACTGTTCCCATCTCTCTCTCTCTCTCTCTCTCTCTCTCTCTCTCTCTCTCTCTCTCTCTCTCTCTCTCTCTCTCTCTCTCTCTCTCTCTCTCTCTCTCTCTCTCTCTCTCTCTCTCTCTCTCTCTCTCTCTCTCTCTCTCTCTCTCTCTCTCTCTCTCTCTCTCTCTCTCTCTCTCTCTCTCTCTCTCTCTCTCTCTCTCTCTCTCTCCCTTCCCTCTCTCGAAGATAAGTTACATCGTCCGCCTTGTAACATTCTCACACACACACACACACACACACACACACACACAAATACAAAAACAACAAATTTTCTAATCTCTCTCTCTCTCTCTCTCTCTCTCTCTCTCTCTCTCTCTCTCTCTCTCTCTCTCTCTCTCTCTCTCTCTCTCTCTCTCTCTCTCTCTCTCTCTCTCTCTCTCTCTCTTTTTTTTTTTTTATCTAAACATAACTTTATACAAAGAACATGTACCCAAAGGCACACTGTCGTGTGCTACCTATTCTAAGGGTACTACAATCTATTTCTCTACAATATTTACAAGACTTAAAAATAGATAATATACAAGATGGTCAGCATGTAAATGGAGCACTATTCGTTTCACTTCACTAGCACTATTCACGCACTGCACTACACTGAGTGTCACGTCACAAAGAGTGTCAGAGGAGTTGGCAGTGTCTGTCTCCACTTATGTGCCATCAGTTTGACACTGTGTGTGTTCATCTCCTGGACGTGAGGCACCGCGGCCGTGAACAAGTTCCACATCCTGGAGACGCGTCCTGCGAAGGTGCGTTGATGCTGACACCCGTGGGATCGCGGCACCTCTACGGCGTCACCACCATTGAGCACCGTTCTCGTGCTCCGTGCGGTGACTCTTAGAGGATGACGCAGCCCTGCCAGATGTGGCACTCTTTGCACCTGTGCCTTATGGAACACTACGATCGCCGCCACGTCTCTGCGGTGTTCCAGTGAATCAAGGACGCTCAGGCTCTGGGTGAGGTGGTAGTGCAGCATCTACTAGCCGTATGGCGCGGCGTTGGATGCTGTCCAGTCTCCTTCTGTGTGTGGCGGCACAGGACATCCAGGAGAGACTGCGTACTCAAGGTGGGGCCGCACCTGTGCCTTGTACAGCAGCAGTCTCCCTTCCTGTCGAGGAAACTGGCGATCCTTCTGAGAGCGGAGATCCTGTGAGAGGCTTTCTTGGCAATGGTTTTGACATGCCTGTCAAACCTCAGCCCTCGATCCACCTCCACTCCAAGTATCTTGACGTCATCTTGGAGTGAGAGCAGCAGCGCCAAAGACAACTTTCCTGCCATTGCTGCCATGGCGGCTGGGGACCGAGAGACAACCATTGCCTGTGTCTTCTCCGGCGCGAATGTCACTTGCCAGCGAGCACCCCACTCCTTTATCACTCGTAGCTGCTGATTGATGGCCTCAGCAGCCCGCCCACTGTCCTGGCGTGGATAGGTATAGGAGAGGGTGCAGTCATCAGCATAGGCCATGACTCCTGGCAGTAGCTGGAGAAGATCATCCACGTAGATATTCCACAGGAGTGGGCCAAGAATTGAACCCTGTGGCACTGATGCCTCCACAGGCAGGGACTCAGATGTTTGCCCGTTGACAACCACCTTGAGGCTTCTGTCCTGCAGGTAATTTCCCAGGAGTCGTAGCAAGCCACCCTGGATGCCTTTAGCACGAAGCTTTTCTAGTAATCCGTTGTGCCATACTTTATCAAAAGCTCCTGCTATGTCCAAAGCAACCACTATAGTGTCCTTGCCGTCGTCGAGGGCGTCCTGCCACTGCCTGGTGAGAAGCATCATTAGGTCGGAGGTTGACCTTCCAGGTCTGAACCCAAACTGTTGGTCTGAGAGGAGGGCATTGTCCTTGAGATGGCTACACACCACCTCTGCCACGACCCTCTCAAACACTTTACCCACCACTGACAACAGGGATATGGGTCTGTAGTTTTTTGGGTCCGTCCTGGAGCTTTTTTTGTGTACTGGAACTACTCGAGCCTCCTTCCACACTGAAGGCCAGACGTTTTCCCGTACACAAGTTGTGAAGACTTGGGTGAGAGGGGCAGCCAGTTCCTGGGAGCATCGCTTCAGCAGGTGCGGGCTGATGTCATCAGGGCCGGTGGCTTTCTGTGTGTCCAGCCCCCGCAATAATCGCTTCACCTGCTGATGCGTCACCTCCACCATGGTGACAGTCTTCTCACATTGCTGGACCAGCTGAGGCGGTGGCTGCTGTGGATTCCCGACCTTCATTTTCCAGCAAACAAGGAAGCCAGCAACTGTGCCCTCTCCTTACTGCTGGTGGCGACAGTACCGTCCTGCTTGCTGAGGGAGGGATGGATTCTTGGTGGCCAGTTCCTTGTTTGTCCTTAACAAGAGACCACCAAGTTTTGTTTCCTACGCCAGTGCCACACAGTTTCCGGCGCAGGCTTTCCTCCCACTTTTTTAAGGCCCACTTGCTGGTTACCACCATCCTCCTGCATGCAGCCCTGTGCAGGTCCTTGTTGCGCCGAGTCGGGTTCCTCTTGTAGCGGAGCCAGGCAGCATACTTTGCCTCGGCAGCAACACGGCAACGGTAGCCAAACCATGGCTGATCCGTCGATCTGGTGGTGTATTCCCTGTGTGGGACGTGGCGTCTCTGGAGGGCGAGAAGGTGAGAGGTGAGTGCAAGTGCTTCACTCTCTGCTCCTCCCTGTAGCAGAGTGGCCCATGGGGTGTGGGTCAGGTCGCGGCGCAGGGAAGCCCAGTCTGCTTTGTTCCACAGCCAGATGGTGCGGGTGGTGGCCTCGTCCTGAGCCACGCCCACTTCCAGCTGTGTCAGTACAGCGTGATGGTCAGAGCTGCCCACGAGCCCCAGCTGATGACACTGAAGCTTGTCTTCCTGGTAGTCTGAGATGACAGGGTCTAATGTCCCTCCTCGTTCATGTGTGGGGAAGGTGACATGATCTGTCAGACCCTGCACCTCAGGAGATTCTCGTAGGCGTCTCTTTCCAGGTGGTGATTGAGATCCCCCACAATCAGCACGTGGCTGCAGCTGTGTGCCATCATCAGGTTGTCTAAGGTCTCAGTCAGGTACAGAGTGAGTCAGGCCCTTGTCGCGGGGGGCGATACAGGGCACACAGCAGGAGGGCTGAGCGGTCTGCCAGCATTACTCGGAAGTACATCATCTCCATCAGTGGAGGCGTGTCTATGTCGAGTAGCTGGGCCTGCATTCCTTCCTTGAAGCAGACAGCCACTCCACCTCCTGTTCGCTCCTGTCGGTCCCTCCTCACCCAGTGGGTGAAGCCCTGCATCCTGCCATACGTGGGCTCCACCTCACTGTTCAGCCATGTCTCGGTCACCACAACAACGTCTGCATTGTGTCGTTGCACACAGTTGTGGTATAAGTCTGCAAGGTTAGTCCGGAGACCACGGACGTTGCTAGAGACGACCTTTAGTTGGCGGCGGGGGCAAGCTGGCTGTACCATGGTGAGGGATGGTAGTGAGCGAGGCCTGCTAGTCCGAGGTGGTGGTTAGGGTCCGCGGCCGACTGCTGGTATTGGTGAAGAGGAGTGGTCCACTGCCGTCCCTGGCTCTGATTCCAGATACCAGGCTGAGAAAGGAGTGGGCGAGGTTGTGGCAAGGACTGAAATGAAGTGAGGGGGTGGGCGGGCTGAGGCGCTGCAGGTGGGAAGGGTGTGGCTGTGTATCTTTCCACCATAAGGAGCCGCTGTAGGAGACGCTCCTGACGTAAATCGTCAGTTCTGGCGTGGCAAGTAGCAGAAGTGTGTCCTTTCCATGAGCAGTACTCACACACTTTTGCCTTGGCTCGCTTTTGTGTTTGCTTGGTGGCCTGGTGAATCCTCAGTCCTTCGCTGGACACCCTCCTCGCGTCCTGCTGCACTTCCCTCTTAGATTTCTTTTTTCTCCAATCTCCTGAAGTGGTCTGAGGAGAGGTTTGTGGGCGAACAGAGGCACCGCGATCTACTCTGTTCGCTGTGTTTATGGAGGAAGAGTCCCTGCTGCTCCGTGTGGCGGTAGACGTGGTAGTGAGTACCGAGCAGTCACTCTGTGTGGCAGAAGGAGTGACAGTGGACGCTGGGGAGGTGTCACAGTCGCTCTGTGTGGTGGTGGAAGCAGTGGAGGTAGGTGGAGCGGTCGTTGTTTCCCAGGCAGGCGAAGGGAAGGTGGAAGTGGAGAAAACAGCTGCGTAGCGGAGCTGTTGCGGTTTATCCGAGCTCCACCACGTCCTCCACCTCTCAGAGTCCTGACAAACTACCTCCCAGTGTTCGTCAATTGACTCTGCGTGGGCGCTGACTGCCTGAGAGCGTGTGGCTACTTGCGTCTGGTGCTGTTTTGATGCTATCAGCCTGTCTGCTACTCTGAGAGCCGCAGCAAACACGTCTCTGTGCTGTATTATCAAGTCTCGGTCGTCCTGGAGGGACTTAATCACACAGTTTTGTTGAGAGGCTTCCTCAGTGAGCTTCTCAACTAGTGAAACTAGCTCTCCTCTCTCCAAGCCCTCCCACTGACTCTCCCCACTATCGCCCGGTAGTGGTGTTGGGGGTGTGTCAGTCTCCTCGCTGATGTAGGTGACGGGGTCCGGGATGTTTGCTTGGAGTCGTAGCTGTTCCGTGTAGCTACACTTGAAGACTGGCGTATCCCCAAGGCAGCTGTTGTGACAAAGGTTACGGCAAGTTTCCTCGTCACAGCTCACGTGTTGAGTCTTAAGTGTTGCTTTGCCACAAACGCAACACCAATTCTGTGGCTGGTAGCCAGGCAAGTCTCGCGTGGCTATGGGGCTAGACATTGAGGGAGAGGATTAGTGATTCCCTGGGGAATTGTGGAGCCAGGTGTGGGGCGACAACAGTGTTGGCTCTAAACGACACGTACGACACTAACACACTCGTGAACACAGACACTGAACACTGGCACAGAACACAAAGCACTTCCCCACAGGCGCACAAAAAACACACGACACTAACTACCTCTCTCATAAGTCAAGCCAAACCAGCCATGGAGAGAGAGATACAGGTTGTTTAAAAAACTACCTTGGAGAAATTTGGCAACTGTGTGCTGCCTTATGCCTCGCGTCAGGTCAGGCCCGGGTCTCGGTTACTGCACGGGTACAAGCACTCTTTTCAAGTGATTTTTCAACACTATTGCAAGGCTTAGCACACCTTACACTTTTACATGGACACTAGGACACTTAGCACTTCAAGCACTGAAATTTTCACAACACTGCACTTTGTTAAACCACTGTAACACCACGAAAAACACGGAGCTACCACGTGCGTGAACTCTCTCTCTCTCTCTCTCTCTCTCTCTCTCTCTCTCTCTCTCTCTCTCTCTCTCTCTCTCTCTCTCTCTCTCTCTCTCTCTTCCTCTCGAAGATAAGCTACATCGTCCTGCTTGTGTCTAAAATATTAGCAAATGTCACTCTCTCTCTCTCTCTCTCTCTCTCTCTCTCTCTCTCTCTCTCTCTCTCTCTCTCTCTCTCTCTCTCTCTCTCTCTCTCTCTCTTCTCTAAAGAGAGAAGCGTCCACTTCCCTCTTCAAAGACGATATAGTGACTAAAAAATAGCAGCATAATACACAAAGACGACAAGTGTGACAAGCTTGCACGAGTTTCCCGGCTTCTCGGCACTACCACCCGTATATCATACAGGCGGGCTTTTGTAACGTCTGGCGTGAGGGGGTTAAATGCTCGTTTGAGTCTGTTGTTAATGTTGTTTGCTACCTTGTTATACTGATCCGCATCTATGTTGAACCAGTTACCTGGCTTTGGGTATCGATGTTCTAACAAAATGAATGCAATATGGGCCTGACAGACTGTATGTATCTGTCCAATCAGTCCTTTGAGGTCATCGGTTATCTTTGATGGAATGCAGTCATTATGAACATCGTTACCGCCGATGAAAATAATAACCAAGTCATATGAATAGTCAAGTACTTTAACAAGCTTAAGATCAGTCTCAAAGTTAGCTGCCTTAGCTCCTGGTGATCTATATATATCAATAGTTACACCATCTATTGGTTCTATTGTAAACGGAACCAAACTATGACCTACAACAGCAACGGAGGTTTTATAACTCATTGGTGAATCGATAATAAATAATAAGTGACACTCCAGATCCGAAATCCGGTTCGAAGGACCAAACTGTGATAAATATTCGTCACGACTGCCCGCATCGCCCCTCAATCGATGAACACTTAACCACACTTAATATAAGGGAGGGCAGGTGTTGTAAACAATTGGGTAACTATTCAGAACTGCAGTATCACTTACCAATACCTCCGTTGCCTTACTAGACCAAATATCACCAGTGAAACAAAGTAACAAAATAAACTGTACTTCCCTGTTTACTATTAATACTAATGTATAAACAGTATCACAAAATAATTGTGTTGATAACGTCTCGGAAACTCACTTTGTGGTTGTTTTTATCATGCCGCGTAACGCCGACCCAACGTATTAAGTATAGTAGTAAGGCCAGTAAATAAATATATGATATGGGTTATACTTATACGTAGTTGGGCAGCGAGGCTCCTGTTTTGACGAGCCAATATATGCAGTGATGTAGAGTGGTATCACTTGTCTCTCCTACGACTTGTAAGTCTCCGTCGTGGAGGTAATTCTCATAAGGTTCCCCTAGACAATCACTTTCAGTGAACAACTATATACATCTCCCCCGCGGACTGCTGGTCTGCCCCGTCCTCGACCGCAACTGCTTCGAACCTCTATTCATGTCTCGGTTCTTTAAGTTTCGTTCACTTGTTTTGAGGTGTCATGTTAATGTTACTACAGACCCGTTACCACCTATACTTACTACCTTCACCAGCGTACATAACAATTATCCCTTCAACTATATACATATTTACACAAAGAAATATTTCTGTGGGAATAATTTCCCACACCCCTATCCCATGTAGTCTCAATTTGTACACTAGCGTCCTATGCGGTACCTTATCAAACGTCTTGCTAAAATCTAGATATATAACATCTATGCTATTTCCATCATCTAACTCCTTGGTAATATATTCTAAGATATCGAGCAAATTTGTAAGACAGGACCTCCCTGACAGGACCTCCCTGACAGGACCTCCCTGATCTAAAGCCATATTGGGTGTCTCTAATTAATCTATTCTCATTTAAATGCTCCCAAATACTACCTTTAATGATTTTCTCTAGTATCTTACATATTATACTAGTTAAACTGATCGGTCTATAATTATTCGCATCATCCTTCCTACCTTTTTTAAATATTGGTGTAACATTAGCTAACTTCCAGTCCTGAGGTATCTCAGCAAACCTAAGTGATCTTTCAAAGATTAACTTAACCCGAATGTTAAAAAAGCCCGCCTGTATGATATATGGGTGGTAGTGCCGCACGCCCGAGCGCAGGAAACTCATGCAAGCTTGTCATACTTGTCCTCTTTGTGTATTATGCTGCTATTTTTTAGTCACTATATCGCCTTCGAAGAGGGAAGTGGATGCTTCTGTCTTCGGAGAAAAAGAGAGAGAGAGAGAGAGAGAGTGACGTTTGCTAATATTTTAGATACAAGCGGAACGCATGTAGCTTATCTTTCGAGAGGAAGAGGGGAGGAAGGAAGGGAGAGGGAAACGAAGGGAGGAGAAAGAGAGAGAGAGAGAGAGAGAGAGAGAGAGAGATTAGAAAATTTGTTGTTTTTGTATTTGTGTGTATTCACCTAGTTGTGATTTTACAGGGCCTGGGTATCATACTCGTGTGGCCCCGTCTCCATATCTACACACATCCAACTTTCCTTTAAAACTATGCACACTCCTCGCTGACACCACCTCCTCACTCAAACCATTCCACACCTCCACACATCTTTGTAGGAAACTATATTTCTTCACATCCTTCAAGCATATTCCCTTGGCTATCTTTTTACTATGCGATCTTGTAGTTCTATTTAAGTTTTCCTCTCTCAACATCATTTGCTCATTATCCACTTCATCCAGTCCGTTCAGCAGTTTATAAATCTGTATTAAATCTCCTCTTTCTCTTCTTTGTTCCAAGGTAAGAAAATTTATTTCTTTTAATCTCTCCTCATAGGTCATTTCTGCCAATTCCGGAACCATTTTTGTTGCCATTCTCTGCAATCTCTCCAACTTCCTTATATGCTTCTTTTTATAAGGGGACCAAACCACTCCAGCATATTCCAATCTTGGTCTAATTACCGTACTAATTAATTTCTTCATCATATCTTTATCCATATAATGGAAGGCTAATCCAATATTTTTTATCAAATTATACATTTCTCCAAACATCTTATCAATATGAGCCTCAAACTGCCCATGGTCTTGTATTATCACTCCCAAATCCTTTTCCTTTTCCACCTTTTTCAACACTACTTCTTCACCCATCTTATATGACCCTCTTGGCCGTCTTCCACTCTTCCCATCTCCATCACATGACTTTTGCTCAGATTAAATTCCATTTGCCACCTCTTGCTCCACTCCCAAATCTTATCCAGGTCTGCCTGTAAAATTTCACAATCTTCTTCACTCTTCACACACCTACACAACTTCGCATCATCCAAACAAATTAATATAACTGTTTACTCCCTCTGGCATGTCATTAATATATACAAGGAAAAGTATTGGTGCCAGCACTGAGCCTTGTGGGACTCCACTCTCCACCACCAACCAATCCGACTTTGCATCCCTTATTACCGTTCTCATCTCCCTCCATCTCAAGTAGTTTTCCATCCACTTTAACACTTTTCCTTTCAGTCCTCCATAAATCTCTAATTTCCATAACAGTCTCATGAGAGGTACCTTGTCAAAAGCTTTCTTTAAATCCAAATATACACAGTCCATCCATCCCTCTCTCTCTTGTATTTTGTCAACCACTCTTGAATAAAAGCTCAGTAGATTTGTTACACATGACCTCCCTTTCCTGAAGCCAAATTGATGATCCGATAATAACTTATGATCCTCCAGGAACCGTATCCAATATTTCTTTATCACCCTCTCACAAATCTTACCGACCACACTTGTTAGAGACACAGGTCTATAGTTAAGAGGCTCTTCCTTACTGCCTCCCTTATAAATGGGCACCACTTCAGCTCTCTTCCACTCTACTGGTACTTCCCTGTTTCTAATGAACACCTTATAATATCATATAATGGATCAATCAATTCTTCTCTACACTCCTTCAATAATTTTCCTGAAACTTCATCTGGTCCCATCGCTTTATCATCTTTAAGTTCCTCCAACATTTTATATAACTCCTTTTAGGTATCTTAATGTCATCCATGTGCACATTTCCTTGTACATTCTGAGGCTTTACAAACATTGTTTCTTCAGTAAATACTTGCTGAAACCTATTATTTAGCAATTCCGCTATATTCTTAGGGTCATCTACTATCCCTTGCTCTCCTTTTAATCTTTCAATGGACTCTCTCTTTTAAGTTTACCATTTATGAACCTGTAAAACAATTTTGGATGTTCCTTACTCTTGTCTACAATATCTTTTTCAAATTTTCTTTCTTCCTCCTCCTTACCCTCACATACTCATTTCTCGCCACTCTATAATTCTCCTTATTTAGTATATTCCTGCTCTTTTTCCATCTTTTCCAAGCCACATCTCTCTTTTCCTTAGCCTTAACACAAGTTGCATTAAACCAATCCTTTCTTCCTTCCTCTCTCGGTTTATACTTTGGTACAAATTTCATAACTCCTTCTTTATAATATTTCATAAAAATCTCATATTTTTTTTGCACTTCTTTGATTTGTAACATCTCCTCCTAATCTAATTTTCTGAAATAATTTTTCAAACTTTGTGTCCATCTTTCTATAATTCAATCTACCACTCCTGTATGTCTCGTCTTTCCTTCGCTGTGTTGTTGCTATCTGCATTTCCATAACCACATGATCACTCTTTCCCAAAGGACATTTGTATTGTATATCTCCACATAGGTACACTTCTCTTGTTAACACCAAATCCAGTCTAGCCGGTTCATCATCTCCTCTATATCTAGTATTTTCCTTCACCCTCTGTTCCATCATATTTTCCATCATTAGATTAAGAAATCTCTCTCCCCATGCTTCCTCTCCAACACCACTTACTAGATTTTCCCAATCCACCTCCTTACAATTAAAATCTCCTACTACTAGGTATCACCTTTCTTTTTCCAGATAATACACTTTCCAAACTCTGTAAAGTATCCTTGATCATATTGTCGTATTCCCCTTAATGTCCAAGAATTTGTTTTAGGAGGTACATAGGTCACCATGATTATTAATTCTTTTCCATCACTTTTTTATCCTTATGCTTATCACTTCTGCATTGTTCTTCCCATACCAAACCTTATCCACATTTATTTATTTCTTCGTCATAATCATAACTCCTCCTCCACCTTTACTCTCTCTATCCTTTCTCCATATATTATATTTATTATCCAAATTTATCTTTGTTTTTTCATGCAATTTTGTCTCAGTCAAACACACTATATCAGGCTTCTCCACTATCATATAGTCTTGCAATTCCAATCTACTTGACAGTATCCCATCTATATTAGTATACATTACGGTCCACCCACTGCTCCCTCCAGGGATTCTTCCGTATTCCTTCTTTCCACATACCACTTTCTGACTCTCTCTCCTATAACTCTCCAAAAAAACTTTTCTCTTTCCTTCTCAGACCGCTCATCATTTTTCCTTCTCGCCTCTTCCACCAATTCCTTATATCTTCTCCTCTCTTCCTCATTTCTATTCTTTCTCACAAACACCTCTTTACAACCTTCTATCTCTCTTTAACTTTGATGTTCTATATAGGATATCCTCCGCAGATTGTTGTGACTTCAGTACTACTTTAATCGGTCTGCTCACTCCCTCCTTATACGGACCCAGATCTCTTCCACTTCTTCTTGTAGGTCTTTTTTTTCATCATCATTTAGATTTTTTAACAGATCTCTTACCGTTTTTAATCCTTCCTTAATTCTCTTAGGCTTATATGTTATATTTTGTTCTTTCATCCCAAATATTAACACACTCTTCTTTTCTGCTATTTCCCTTATCAATGTTTCCTTATTCTTCATTACATTAACCAGTTCCTTGGACCTTTCTTTTTTGTCTTCCTTCAACTGATCTTTAATTATTTCTTGTAATCCAACCATCTCTGCTTCCCTCGACTCAGTCCATTGTGTTTTCTTCAGTTCCCATCTCCTTTCAAACCTTTCATGTGGTGTGTGTGTGTGTGTGTTTTCACGAATGTTACAAGGCGGGACGCATGTAACTTATCTTTCAAGACGGAGAGGGGGAAGGAGGAATGGAGAGAGAGAGAGAGAGAGAGAGAGAGAGAGAGAGAGAGAGAGAGAGAGAGAGAGAGAGAGAGAGAGAGAGATGGGAACAGTCTATGCCATTGTGTAATTTTTGACACAAGGCGGGACGCATGTAGCTTATCTTTAGTGATTGGTGGAGACAAGGATACAAGGGTGGTGGGAGGAGCACTAGGATTTCAAGGACAGCATACGGCATGTGTAGTTGGTATCCAACACACTATACGGGACAACTGAACTGAAGAAAGCTCAGTAAAGAAATATGACGTCTACGTAGGCGTCACCGTATTTACTACTGGGGCTTCATGACGCCCACATAGGCGTCACCGTATTGAAGGGGTTAAGTGCTTCAAAAATACTGTCTACACCCTCCCTAAGTATTCTGGCATGTAGCTCATCAGGACCACTAGCTTTCCTATCGTCTAGTTCAAGAATAAATTTCCTAATAATTCCCGGTTTTATATCAATATTTTCTAAAGCTCATAAACTACTTGTCGCACTGTTTGTAACAGGATTTCCTATTCTTTCCCTAGTAAATACTGAAGAAAATTGTTCATTCAATAATTCTACTATGTCTTCATTTTGATCCACTACTACACCATCTTTTCTGAGTGGTCCAATCCTATCCTTATTTCTTTTATCACTGACCTTGTAATAACTATATAATTTTTTGGGATCTTTACTCCCAGCTCTAGCTAGTTTTATCTCTGCCTGCCTTTTACTTTTTTTATAACCTTACTCAAATCATCCCTGACCTGTCTGTACCTAATCAAATCTACATCTTCCCCACTTTTCTGCAACTCTCTATATGCCCTCTTCTTCTCTCTGATCTGTCTACCTATCTCGTGAGTCCACCATAATGGCTTCCTGTTTCTCTGCCTTATATCTTTGTAAGGGATACACTGCATCACTATACCCTTTACTACAACCTTAAAAATATCCCACATCTCCTGTGCAGTTTTATTTCCAAAAACTATCTTCCCAGTTTACCTCTCCTAATAACTGACATAACCTACCATAATTGCCTTTCTGGTAGTTTGGGACTCTAGTCTTATTCACTATATTATCCCTACTGGAATTAATGATAAATCTAATTATATGAAGGTCACTGTTTGCTAAAGTCTCTCCTACCTCAACTTTCTTTAAACAATGCTCAATATTTGTTAGTACTATGTCTAAAACCTTCCTCCCCCCTAGTAGGTTTATCTACCATCTGCACTAAATAGTTATCCTGAAAACTTTCCATAAACTTATTTTCACTAGCATCTCCTACCATCCTCTCCCAGTTTATTGACTTAAGATTAAAATCCCCTAAGATAATTGTCTGACACCCCCTATTTATCTCATCTACCATAAGGTTGTCTACATCTGCTGACTGGTTAGGTGGTCTATAAAAAGCTCCTACTCTAATCTTACTTTTGTTTACTCTAACATCCAGCCATAAGGACTCTATTCTGTTATCTACCTTAATACCATTAACCTGACTGGAAATGAAGGATTTTTTTTACATAAATAACTACTACTCCACCTATCCTACCAATTCTCTGGTGTAAATACATAATGTATCCATCTACTTCATATTCTTTCCTATTTTCCCTAAACTTTTCCTCATTTACCCATGTCTCTGTGACACATACAACATCTTAAGTCCTCAACTATATGACTAGATAACTTGTCCTTCTTGTTCCTAAGACTCCTGGCATTTACATAAAAATATTTAAGTCCTGCTACCTTCCTAGATGCTGTCTCCTTATTTGGAACCCTAATCTTATTCTCTCCTATTTGCACCTGGAAATCTTTCCTAATCTTTTCACTATCTCTGTTTATCCTATCTAATTTATGTCTAACATCTTTCTTCTGGAATGCATTTGCTACCTCACCCCCTACACTCCATCCCAACTCCCCCCTCCAGACATCCACTCAGCACATCCATACCCTTCCTACTCAGATGCACACCATCCCTAGCATACAAATCCCTTCACCCATAGAACCTATCTCATATATCCACAAAGCTGACACCCACATCCTTACACATCTCTTTTACCCGATTATTCACACCAATGGCCCTAGACAACCATTCCCTGCTAACATACACACGAGGCAAGATTCCTGAAACTACACACTTCCTACCACTCTCCCTTATCTTGCCTAACATTTCCTGAAATCTTGCCACTAACTCCTCCGACCCACCTGCTCTGACATCATTCCCACCTACGTGCAAAACTACTACATCCTCCCTCTCCATCCCCCCCAACTCTCTTCTGCACCTCCTCACTCACTGCCTTTACACCTGCACCATGTATACACACGTTCATCCTCCTATCCTTGTCTTTCCCACAGAAAGTGCTATCTAAATACCTTACCTGAAAGTCACCCACCACACACACCTGAGGTGTGCTAGGCACAACCCTCCTCCTCCTCTCCTCTACCCCCTTCTCTCTCCTTTCACTCACCACAACCACCTCATTCACTCCACTCTCACTCTCACTCTCCCCCTCCCTCTCCAACAAACCAAACCTATTTTCACACTCAACAGGTTTAGTCCTATCCTCCCTAACTGCCTCCACTTTCCTTCCCCTCGCAACCTGCCATCTCTGCCCATCCTGACTACTATCTTTCCCAGTCTGGCTCACCTGCTCCCTCTTCCCCACTCTGCTCTTCCTGACAGAGGGCCAAGCCACCCTGTCAACTAATTTAGTTGAACCCAACTTGTCTGTTCGATATGACTTGCTCCTCTTCTTGAAACTTAACCCATTTTTCTTTGATAATTATTTCACATAACTTCCCTACGACACTTGTAAGTGACACTGGTCTGTAGTTTAGTGGTTCAGTTGCCTTTCCTCCTTCAAATATCGATATTATTTTGGCTCTCTTCCACTCTAGTGGAACTTTCCCTTCATTTATTTAACTTTTAATTATTTCCCAAATTGGATCCAGTAATTGCTCATTACATTCTTTGTGTGTGTGTGTTTATTGTGTATGGGATGCAGTAGACAAGAAAAAAAGCTTCGCAATTTACAGGATGAGGGAAAAGAAAAATCCAAATAAATTCACAAGAGAACGTGAAGAAAGGGAAATGGCCAAAAATGTTATCAAATGAGTACAAGACACCACACAAGAATTTGACCAGGAGGTGGAGAAAGTGATTAGGCTGGGAAGGTACAGTGAAGGGGTAACAGACCTATGAAGGTGAAAATGAGATCTCAAGTGGCTGTAGAGGAAATTATGGCTAGAAAAGGGAAGCTAGCCAATGATGTCAATCACAAGGAAATATGGATAAAAAGAGATATGAACTTGGAGGAAAGGGAAAAGGAGAAAGTGCTGAGAAGTGAAGCTAAGGAAAAAAAAAAACAAGAAAAGGACAGAGATAGAGAAGAAGAATTTTTACTGGAGGGTTCTGGATATGAGACTAAATAACTGGTACCTAAGGAAAAAAGAGGCAGGCAATAAATTAAGAGTGACTTATACTAACATAGATGGGTTGTCATCAAGCATATTGGAAGTAAGGGATTTTTGAAAGAGAAAAAGCCAGATGTAATGTGCATCATTGAAACAAAACTGAAAAAAAAGATCCATGTCAACTTTAAAGAAGAGGGATATAATACCTGGAGGAGGGACAGGAAGGATAAAGGGGGAAGAGGAGTGCTAATAATGGTTTGTGATAATATATGTGTGGAGGATGTGTAATATAGAGAGGACAAAGTGGAAGTAATGGGAGTAACAATCAGAACAGAAGATTTGAAGAAAAGAAAAATTATAGTTACATATGTTCCACCAAAGACTAATACATGGGGATCAGAAGAGCATGAAGATATGCAAAGAGAGGTGATAAAGTGCCTAGATAACATGATAAGAAGAGATAGAAAAATACTCTTAGATGGAGACATTAACTGTAAAAAACTAATACATTTAATACATAGGACCAGTGGGTGGAGCAGTCAACAAGGTAGAGGAGGGAAGAAGAACCATTGTTGCTTGACCTAGTTTTCACAAAGAAACCAGAGTCCCCTCCAATCATACAATACCTTAGTCCAATGGGGAAAAGTGATCATGTGATATCAGAGATGCAAATGCAGGAGGAAGATGAGATAAGTTACAGAGAGGGCATATAGGAAAGAGATTAAGTTATGCAAGAGCGGATTTTGAAAAACTAAGGAGTTATTTTGCTGATATTGAGTGGAGTAATATTATGTGCAGGAAGACTGTACAAGGAAAATATGACATATTCCTACAGAAATACAATGAAGGATTGAAAAAGTTTGTTCCCGTTTATAGAGTTCAGAAAAAAATACATGCTTGGTATAATGCTAGATGCATACAAACAAAAAAGGTAAATGAGAAATCATGGAAGAAACTCTTAAAGCAGGGAAATGACTATAATATGCGGCAGTACAAAGATGCTAGAAATGAATATATTAGAGTAAGGAGAGAGGAAGAAAGAAAGTTTGAGAAAGATGTAGTGAATAAAAGCAAGGATGAACCTAAGCTTTTCTACAAGTTTATTAACGGCAAAACAAAGAATAAGGAAACAATTGAAAAAATAATTAAAGAAGGAAAGACATACCAAACAGAGAAGGAAATGTGTGAAATAATTGATAGGATCTTCAAAGCGGTATTCACTGCAGAAGATGATTTCACAGAACTTAATAAGACATTGGATTGCCAAGGAGTACAGGAGATTGCAGTACACAAAAAGGATATTGGAAGATTACTGGATAAGTTGAAAGTCAGAAAAATAATGAGGCCAGACTGTGTATCAGGCTGGGTATTAAAAGAATATAAAGAAATCCAATTTGGGAAATAATTAAAAGTTAAATAAATGAAGTGAAAGTTCCACCAGAGTGGAAGTGAGTCAATGTAATACCAATATTCAAAGGAGGAAAGGCAACTGAACCACTAAACTACATACCAGTGTCACTTACAAGTGTCGTAGGGAAGTTATGTGAAATAATTATCAAAGAAAAGTGGGTTAAATTTCTAGAAGAGGAGCAAGTCATATCGAACAGGCAATTTGGGTTCAGGACAATGCAGTCATGTGTATCAAACTTACAAAGCTTCTACTCGAGAGTTATTGCAGGAATTGAAAAGAGAGATGGATGGGTAGACACCTGGACATTAAAAAGGCATTTGATAAAGTCCCACACGGAAGACTCCTTTGGAAACTAGAGAGCATAGGAGGACTGCGTGGAACGTTACTCGAATGGACAAAAGATTATTTAAAGGATAGGGAAATGAGAACTGTGATCAGAGATACATACTCATCTTGGGGTAAAGTAACTAGCAGAGTACCACAAGGATCAGTGTTAGCCCCCATTATGTTTCAAGTTCATGTAATTGACATTCACATTGGGATAAAGTTATATAAATTTATTCGCTGATGATGCAAAGTTGCTAAGAGTTATCAAAACCAGAGAGGACTGTCAGCTGTTGCAGGAAGATTTAAACAAGATCTATGAATGAAGCAAAAAGTGGAAATTGGAGTTTAATGCCAAGAAATGCCACATAATGGAACTAGGAAAGAGTAAGAGAAGACCAGTATGGAACTATTTGATGGGAGAGGAGCAAATACTGAAGACTAAAGAGTAAAAAGATCTTGGACTGATCATAAAAGAAAATCTGAGCCCTGATAAACACATAAGCAAGATATTTAGACTATCATATAAGATGTTGACTAATATAAGCATGGCATTTCATTACATGGATAAGGATATGATGAAAAAAATCATCACAAGCATGGTACACCCAAGCTGGAACGTGCAGCAGTGGTATGGTCTCCAAGCAAAAAACCAGTACATAAGAAAATTGGAAAGGATACAGAAGATTGCTACAAAGATGGTGCCAGAATTAAAGGACCTCATATATGAAGAACGACTGAAGGAAATGGGATTACCTACCTTATAAAATAGAAGAAAACGTGGGAACCTAATAACAATGTATAAGATAGTAAATGATATTGAAAAGATAGACAAAGAAGACCTGGTGCTGTTGACAGAAGAAGATGGAAGGACAAGAGGACATGAAAAGAAGATCAGGATGAGGCAGTGTGTGAAGGATATTGTAAAATACAGTTTTCAACACAGAACGGTGGAAAAATGGAATGCATTGGATAAGGGAATTGTTACAGCATGTAGTGTGCATAACTTTAAAGAAAAATTAGATAAATGGAGATATGGAGACAGGACACTATGAGCCCCGCTCGAACCCTGTACAATACAACTATGTAAATACACACACACGCACACACGCACACAGCAGGACTGGTTTAACGATAGATGTGAAAAGGCTAGAACAAGAAAAGAGGATGCATGGAAGAGGTGGAGAAGGAAAAGACGGATTAAGCAGTGGGAAAGTTACAAAAGAGCAAGAAATGAATATGTGTTGATTAGAAGAGAAGAAAGAAAGAAACAAGAAAAGGATATAATTGATAAATGTAAAGACCAACCAAGGCTTTTTTACAGACATGTGAACAACAACATCAAAAATAGAAAAGTATTGAAAGTTTAGAAGTAAATGGAGTTTGCAGTGAGGATCCCAGGAAATGGCAGAGGCTATGAATGGATGCTTTGGAAGGTATTCACAAAGGAGACTGCTTTTGACAAGCCACTGGTAATGGAACAGAAAGGGATTATGAAGGAGTTTCAAGTAACTGTGGAGGAGATCAAGAATATGATGGGGAGTTTAGAAGTGAGAAAAGCTGTGGGACCTGAATGATGGGTATCAGGATGGATTTTAAGAGAATGCAGGAGCAACTGGCAGAAAAAGTTTGTGAAGTAATTGATGCCTCATTAAGGGAAGGTGTAGTGCCCCAAGACTGGAAAAGAGCTAACATTGTCCCAATTTATAAATCAGGTAACAAGAGAGACCCATTGAACTATAGACCAGTGTCACTTACAAGTGTGGTAGCTAAGATGTGTGAGAGGGTGGTGAAGAATAGATGGACAGACTTCTTGGAGAAAATGACATACTTTGTGAGTGTCAATTTGGTTTTAGAAAAGGGCGTTCATGCACGACAAACCTGATATGTTACTATTCGAGGGTGATAGATGTAATACAGGAAAGAGATGGTTGGGCTGATGGAATATATCTGGATTTAAAAAAGGCCTTTGATAAGGTACCACACTGGAGACTGATCTGGAAACTTGAAATGGTAGGAGGAGTGCATGGCAGTTTACTAAAATGGATGGAAGACTTTTTGGTAGGAAGAGAAATGAGAACAATAATTAAGGACAGACCATCAGAATGGGGCTTGGTGGAGAGTGGAGTCCCACAGGGATCAGTGTTGGCACCAGTAATGTTTGCGGTCTACATAAATGACATGGTGGATGGGGTGTCCAGTTATGTGAGCCTATTTGCAGACGATGCAAAATTGTTAAGAAAAGTGAGATGTGACAAAGATTGCGAACTACTCCAGGAAGACTTGGACAGAATATGGAAATGGAGCTATACATGGCAAATGGAGTTCAACACGACAAAATGCAAGAAATTAGAGTTTGGCAAGAGTGAAAGAAGAATCAGGAGTATGTACAAGATAGGAAATGAAGACATAAAACCAGTCATGAAGAAAAAGACCTTGGGGTGACAATTACCAATGACCTATCGCCAGAGAGACATATAAACAAAATAATTGGAGAAGTATTGAACTTATTGAGGAACATAAGAGTGGCGTTCGTATATTTAGATGAAGAAATGATGAAGAAAATAATTACTGCAATGATAAGACCAAGGCTTGAATATGCAACAATACAGTGGGCTCGAACTTAAAGAAACACATAAGGAAACTAGAGAAAGTACAGAGGGCTGCAACAAAATGGTGCCTGACTTAAGAGATTTGACTTATGAAGACAGACTGAACAGAATGCAACTTCCGACCCTGGAAAACAGAAGAGAAAGGGAGACCTGATAGCAATATACAGAGTGATGATTGGCATGGAAAAATGGATAGGGAAGATCTGTGTATGTGGAATGAAAGAGTGTCGAGAGGGCATGGGAAAAACTAAAATGGCCACTTATAGGAGAGATGTGAAAAAATATAGCTTCCCTCATAGAAGGGTGGAAGCATGGAATAGTTTAGACGTGGTAGTGGTCAACGCAAGGAATATTCATGATTTTAAGAAAAAGCTGGACATTAGTAGATATGGAGACGGGACAGTACGAGCATAGCTCCTTTCCCGTATGTTACAATTAGGTAAATACAATTAGGTAAATACACACACACACACACACACACACACACAACAAATCTAAGGAGAATTAAAATGGCCTTTTCATATTTGGATGCTAATATGATGAAAAAGTTAATTAGTTCTATGATAAGACCAAGACTGGAGTATGCGGCGATTGTGTGGTCCCCTCACACTAAGAAGAATATTAGAAAATTAGAGAGGGTGCAAAGGGCAGCCACCAAGTTAGTACCAGAACTGAAGGATTTGACATACGAGGAGCAGTTGAAAAAACTGGAAATTCCAACACTTGAAATTAGGAGAGAAAGGGTAGACTTGATAGGTATTTATAGAATGGTGAACAACCTGGATAAAGTGGATGGAGACTTTTTAAGCCTAGAAACAAGGGCTACAAGGGGGCATGGGAAGAAATTGAAGACGGTGTAGTGTATAAGAGACATTAAGAAGTACAGTTTCCCTCATAGAGCTGTGGACACCTGGAATGGATTAGATTTGTAAGATTAAATGAATACTTACCAAGTATGATGTTTGATCATAATTTCACGAACATTTTAACTGCGTCACTGAGGTACTACATGAGACGATCGCCATCCATTCCCCATGACAGCCTTTAGAGAGTAGGTTTGAGGAAGCAGCCAAACAAAAACCAAGATATAGCATCCTATCGGGTCAGGTGGGCAGGGCATGTAGTACCTCAGTGACGTAGTTAAAATGTTTGTGAAATTATGGTCAAACATCATACTTGGTAAGTATTCGTTTAATCTTACAATTTCACCTCACGACATTGTAACTGACGTCACCATGGTACTCCATGAGAGCTTTAGAGTGATTCCTCAAACCACAAGCAAAAACCATAAGGCCTAAAGAAACCAAAGCCCGAATCAGGCTACAAAGGAACAAGCAAAAAATGGAATCCAGGATACCAACCAAAAGATTTTATTTCTCTGAACTGCCCAAGAGTAGATGAAGAAAAGGTAAGGCAAAACAGTCACAAAACAGGAGACATGTACACATAACCAAAGGACTGGAAGAAAACAAAGTTGTGACACAAAAACACAAAGGCCCTAGCCTGGGAATAATTACACAATACAGAAGAAATATGACAAAAACCTATTATACATAAAGTCAACCCAAACAAAACATGACAAATAAACCCAGAGTCATGTGACAAAAAATTCAATGCACAGTGAAAAAACCCAGAATCGAAGAACAAAAGACCACACAGGGTCCACCAGCAAATACATGTTAAAAAGTAAACCAAGAACCAGAAGGCACAATCACGTGTAGACACACAAACACATAAGAAATGGAAGTTATGAAAGAACTGCACTTGCAAAAATGTTACGAGGTTGGATTGTCTTTCTGTAGAATTTCACAAAAGTGGACTCCCTAGCCCATCCCACAGCAGAAACAATAGTGGCCAGAGGAAGCTTAAGGGCGGCTTTGCTGAACGAGGCAGACCTGGTGGAATGAGGGGAAAAAATAGATAGATCAACGCCTACATAATATCTTGCATCCAAGGGTGCAAGGTGCCCCGGGAAGCTAATCTTGTAGGCGGTTTAGTAGTAATGAAGAACCTAGTGATCAATCCCCGTGAAGTCTTGGTTCTCTCTAGGTAGTCAGCAATGGCTGTGTAAACACAAATGGAAATATCTGGGGTGTAAGCATCAAAATTTACCTCAGACAAATGATCACCTGGCCTAGAAGTCTTCAACAAATCACCTATCTTAAAAGTGACACAGGAGGCAGAAACACACATATTCCTAATGTCAAGGAGATGTAAAGCTTGGCCACGTTGGCCAGATGTCAGTAACATTAAGATTACCAGCTTCCTGGACAATTGAATAGGAGATAAAGCATTGTTGGGACCTAGCTTCTGTAAATGCCTGAAAATTAAATCTGGGTCCCAGGTGATATGACACCGCGACAAAGATGGTCTCTCCAGAAAAACTCCTTTAAAAAACCTGCTGACTAGCGGATGCTGTCCTGCAGGCTGACCTTGGACCGAGGCGATCGCAGAAATAGCAGACCGAATGCTATTCGTGGAACTATAACTACGCCCTTGTCCCTTCCGAAATTCAGATAACAAAAAATCCAACAAAGCACCTATAGATGGGTAAAATGGATCAGTTTCCCATTCGTCACAAAAAAGCATCCATCTTTTGATATTTGCCTCATATTGAAGCTTTGTACTGGCCCTCCATGACTTAAGGAGAAAGTGGGCAGCTGCTGACAAAACGCCCTGACGGCTGAAGGAATGCCTGATAATAACATCACAGTCAAAACTAACCTCCGACCCTGGGGATGAGAAAGAGAAGGGTCCTGTGGTAGAAAAATGGGGTTGGGAGGCAGCAAGAGAGGAAGGACTGCCAACAGTTGCAGGGCCCTTGGAAACCAAACTTGGGTTGGCCATACGGGCAGAATGGCAAGAACTGTCGCCCCCTCCACCTGGATCTTTTCTAGGACCCTGTAAATGACGCTGAAAGGGGGAAAAGCATAAAGGTTTCCAGTGGACCAAGAAATGGTAAAGGCATTAACATAAGTTGAAGTCGGTTCTGGCCGCCAAGAAACATACACTGGTAACTGGGCATCAATGCGAGTGGCAAAAAGGTCAATGTCAGGTGTAAAGAATTTACCACAAATTAATTTGAAAATCTCAGCATCCATTGATCTAAGTTGAACATGTGATTCAAAATCAGCCTGATTATGTAATTTCACATGTTCAGCAGATAAAGTGATTCCTCTAGTCTCTGAGCAAAATTTCCTCTATGACTGCATTAAGGCTGGGCTTAGTAAAAGATAATCCAACAACTGTGGCGATGTTGTCAGATAAGCTGGACATGAATGTGGTGATTCTTACAGAGAGACAGGCCCATTAATATGGCTTTTAATTCTAAAACATTAATGTGGTCCAGTTCCTCTTGAGAATGACCATGTCTTGACAGTAATACTAGAAACCAGTCAAGGAAGCATCTGCGTACAGCTCCAACTGTGGGAAGGAAGGACAAAGAGACTTTGTTTGGCAATCGATGTTGTGGACTCACCAATGTATAAGGTCCCTAGCATGTGAATCTAAATTAATTGTAGCAGAATAATCACCATGATTACTAGTCAGTTCACAATTCCTAATGATCTCTAAATATTTGTACCTTAACCCCTTCAATACGATGACGCCTATGTGGGCGTCATGAAGAAAAAAATACGGTGAGCCTACATAGAGTCATATTTCTTTTCTGAGCTTTCTTCAGTTCAGTTGTCCCGTATAGTGTTGGATAAACTACACAAGATGCTGTCCTTGAAATCCTAGTGCTCCTCTTACCATCCTTGTCTCCACCAATTACTAAAGATAAGCTACATGGCCTTGTGTCTAAAATTACCCAATGGCATAGACTGTTCCCATCTCTCTCTCTCTCTCTCTCTCTCTCTCTCTCTCTCTCTCTCTCTCTCTCTCTCTCTCTCTCTCTCTCTCTCTCTCTCTCTCTCTCTCTCTCTCTCTCTCTCTCTCTCTCTCTCTCTCTCTCTCTCTCTTGTATCTTTTTCTTGAAGATAAGTTACATGGTTGTAACACACACACACACACACACACACACATCGTCGATGGCGGATGTGGTCGCTGAGCTCCAGAGCAATCATCTCTAATTCTACAGTTACCATTGCCTAAGAGTAACCAAGGTGGGAAAGGAGCTGGTAATGTTTGTCCCGTCTCCATATAGTCATGTTAACTGTTGATTAGCAAAATAATGTCCAGGGAAGGTAAATATAAACTGTAGCCTGCGTTTGAGCCATCAGCTGGTTTGTTTACATCTGCGCAACATGGCGGCCGTGAACTCGAAAGATGAATCAGACTTCACAGGATTTCAAGGAATAATGGAGAAGAGCGCTTATGTGAAGAAAATTCTGGAGTTGGAAGGTAAAATTGAAAAACTGTTTGAAAAGTATGGGGGCCTGGAAACGAGTTATGACAATGTAATGAAAGAGTGTGCCGATATGAAGAAGGAAAATGAAGCACTGAAAGAGGAAGTTAAGCTAATTAAAGTGAATTGCGAAAAATGTGGAGAATCTCTAGGAAAAGTGATGGAGAAGCAGGCTGAATGGAAAAAAAGTCAGGAAGTGGAAAGAAAGGAGGTAAATTACAAAGTTGCAAGTCTGGAAAAGGAAATCAAAGAGTCTGGGGAGAAAACTTTGGGCCTTGCTGAAATTATAGATCAACAGATCAT
Organism: Portunus trituberculatus; assembly: GCF_017591435.1. NCBI lineage: Eukaryota > Metazoa > Arthropoda > Malacostraca > Decapoda > Portunidae > Portunus > Portunus trituberculatus. The sequence goes on from NC_059304.1 coordinate 31,398,982, forward strand.
AGAAGAGAAGATTGCTGAGAAAGTGGTGAAGGTTATTAAGTCAAATGAGACATTGGTGAGGGAAACTGTAGACAAAAAGAGATGTGTGGTGATATTTGGTGTGGAGGAGGATAAGACACCGAGTAAAATGGAGAGAGAAAAACATAAAAAGGTGATAAATAATATCATTAATGTGGTGCAGGAGGAGGAAAAGACCTAGTACAAGAAATAGAGGACTTCCATAGAATTGGAAAGTTCACAAGAGAAGGTATGAGGCCAATAAGAATCAAACTTAAGTCACAAAAGGATGTAGATGAATTGGTGGAGAAGTCATGGAGGCTAGCCCAGCAGGAAACAACAAGGAAGATTTGGTTGAGAAGAGATCTCGGTGAAAAGGAAAGAGAAATGTTAAATGAGTTGAGAAAGGAGGCTTTGAAAAAAATGAAGAGAGGACAGAAGAGGAGAAGAAAGAGTTTTTCTGGAGAATCTTGGATATGAGACTGAGGAAGTGGTTCATAACCCAGAAAAGTACAGCAAGAAAGGACTAAAGAAACTTACGTATGAGCGGAATGTAATGTATTCCAACATAAATGGAGTGATATCGGGATTTTAGAACTCAACGATTACTTGAGGGACAAGAACCCAGATATTGTGGGTCTTACTGAAACAAAACTGAGAGAGGAGAAGACCTGATGATGGTTGGAGAAGGAAATATAATGTTTGGAAAAGAAATAGAGTAGGTAAGATGGGAGGAGGAGTGATGTTGCTGGTTAAAAAGATATAAAGGTGGATCAAGTGAAAGAAGGTATGGGAAAGGCAGAAGTGCTAAAGATCAGAGCAGAAACTAATGAAGGAAAAAGAGGCACTACATAGTGGTGTACGTACCACCTAAGACAAATGCATGGTCAGTACAGGAATATGAAGAAATGATAAGTGATACAGGAACATGTCTGGAAGAAATGTTGGGTGGCTGTGAACGAACTATAATGATGGGAGATTTTAATTGTAAAGAGGTGTGTTGGGAGGACTGGTCAATGGAAGGATCAGAGACAACATGGGGAAATACACTATTGACACTGGCAATGGAAAATGTGTTAACTCAGTGGGTCAAAGAAGATACTAGGTTTGGAGGAGAGGGAGCATCGTCAAGACTGGACTTGGTCTTTAGTACAGAGCCAATGGTCATTGAGGAGATGAGGGTGGAGTGCCCTTTAGCAAAGAGTGATCATGCAGTTTTGGAGTTCAAGGTGATAGATGAAGAGAAATCTAGAAGAAATGAAGAATATAAAGTGGGAAGATGGAATTATGCCAAGACAGATTTTGGAAACCTAAAGAAATTCTTTCAAGAGACAAATTGGATGAAATTCAAGAGTGCTAAGGAGCAAATGAAAAGTGGAAGGAATTTATAAAAATATACAAAGAAGGTGAGAAAAATTTGTACCAATAAGACAACATAGAGAAGTTGGAAAGCAGGACTGGTTTAACGATAGATGTGAAAAGGCTAGAACAAGAAAAGAGGATGCATGGAAGAGGTGGAGAAGGAAAAGACGGATTAAGCAGTGGGAAAGTTACAAAAGAGCAAGAAATGAATATGTGTTGATTAGAAGAGAAGAAAGAAAGAAACAAGAAAAGGATATAATTGATAAATGTAAAGACCAACCAAGGCTTTTTACAGACATGTGAACAACAACATCAAAAATAGAGAAAGTATTGAAAGTTTAGAAGTAAATGGAGTATGCAGTGAAGATCCCAGGAAATGGCAGAGGCTATGAATGGATGCTTTCGGAAGGTATTCACAAAGGAGACTGCTTTTGACAAACCACTGGTAATGGAACAGAAAGGGATTATGAAGGAGTTTCAAGTAACTGTGGAGGAGATCAAGAATATGATGGGGAGTTTAGAAGTGAGAAAAGCTGTGGGACCTGATGGGGTATCAGGATGGATTTTAAGAGAATGCAGGAGCAACTGGCAGAAAAAGTTTGTGAAGTAATTGATGCCTCATTAAGGGAAGGTGTAGTGCCCCAAGACTGGAAAAGAGCTAACATTGTCCCAATCTATAAATCAGGTAACAAGAGAGACCCATTGAACTATAGACCAGTGTCACTTACAAGTGTGGTAGCTAAGATGTGTGAGAGGGTGGTGAAGAATAGATGGACAGACTTCTTGGAGAAAAATGACATACTTTGTGAGTGTCAATTTGGTTTTAGAAAAGGGCGTTCATGCACGACAAACCTGATATGTTACTATTCGAGGGTGATAGATGTAATACAGGAAAGAGATGGTTGGGCTGATGGAATATATCTGGATTTAAAAAAGGCCTTTGATAAGGTACCACACCGGAGACTGATCTGGAAACTTGAAATGGTAGGAGGAGTGCATGGCAGTTTACTAAAATGGATGGAAGACTTTTGGTAGGAAGAGAAATGAGAACAATAATTAAGGACAGACCATCAGAATGGGGCTTGGTGGAGAGTGGAGTTCCACAGGGATCAGTGTTGGCACCAGTAATGTTCGCGGTCTACATAAATGACATGGTGGATGGGGTGTCCAGTTATGTGAGCCTATTTGCAGACGATGCAAAATTGTTAAGAAAAGTGAGATGTGACAAAGATTGCGAACTACTCCAGGAAGACTTGGACAGAATATGGAAATGGAGCTGTACATGGCAAATGGAGTTCAACACGACAAAATGCAAGAAAATAGAGTTTGGCAAGAGTGAAAGAAGAATCAGGAGTATGTACAAGATAGGAAATGAAGACATAAAACCAGTCATGAAGAAAAAGACCTTGGGGTGACAATTACCAATGACCTATCGCCAGAGAGACATATAAACAAAATAATTGGAGAAGTATTGAACTTATTGAGGAACATAAGAGTGGCGTTCGATATTTAGATGAAGAAATGATGAAGAAAATAATTACTGCAATGATAAGACCGAGGCTTGAATATGCAACAATACAGTGGGCTCGAACTTAAAGAAACACATAAGGAAACTAGAGAAAGTACAGAGGGCTGCAACAAAATGGTGCCTGACTTAAGAGATTTGACTTATGAAGACAGACTGAAAAGAATGCAACTTCCAACCCTGGAAAACAGAAGAGAAAGGGGAGACCTGATAGCAATATACAGAGTGATGATTGGCATGGAAAAATGGATAGGGAAGATCTGTGTATGTGGAATGAAAGAATGTCGAGAGGGCATGGGAAAAACTAAAATGGCCACTTATAGGAGAGATGTGAAAAATATAGCTTCCCTCATAGAAGGGTGGAAGCATGGAATAGTTTAGACGTGGAAGTGGTCAACGCAAGGAATATTCATGATTTTAAGAAAAAGCTGGACATTAATAGATATGGAGACGGGACAACACGAGCATAGCTCTTTTCCGTATGTTACAATTAGGTAAATACAATTAGGTAAATACACACACACACACACACACACACAAATAAAAACAACAAATTTTCTAATCTCTCTCTCTCTCTCTCTCTCTCTCTCTCTCTCTCTCTCTCTCTCTCTCTCTCTCTCTCTCTCTCTCTCTCTCTCTTTCTCTCTCCTCTTCCTCTTCTTCTCTCTCGAAAGATAAGCTACATGTCCCGCTTGTGTCTAAAATATTAGCAAATGTCACTCTCTCTCTCTCTCTCTCTCTCTCTCTCTCTCTCTCTCTCTCTCTCTCTCTCTCTCTCTCTCTCTGAGAGAAGCGTCCACTTTCCTCTTGAAGGCGATATAGTGACTAAAAATAGCAGCATAATACACAAAGACGACAAGTATGACAAGCTTACACGAGTTTCCTGGCTGGGTGCGGCATTACCACCAGTATATCATACAGGTGGGCTTTTTTAACATCCGGCGCGAAGGGGTTAATGGGGCCAACTCCACTACCGGATCAGCAGCCACTGTCATCCCAATAAAAGAAGCGAGATCATGTAAGGTAACTACCTCATGGCACAACAATGCCAAACCTTGTCTCCTAATGCATTCCTTCTTGCGTAGAGGCAAGGCAACAGTCATGTTAATAGAGTTAAGGATGAAGCTGAGAAACTCCACCTCCTGAGAAGGAATAAGAACAGATTTGTTTACATTAACTGTCAGTCCTAGAGTGTCAAACAGATGCATAGCATAGCCAACCTGAAGTCGAAGCTCAGCTGGAGAAGTGGAAAAGATTATGCAGTCATCTAAATAGCAAACTACCACTATATTAAGTTTCTGAAAGTGACAAAGAACTGGTTTGAGCAGTTTTGTAAAAATACGTGGAGCTAAGGTCAACCCCTGAGGGAGACAAGTAAAGCGAAAAGTCTGATTCCTCCAGAAAAATTGTAGCCATTTCCTATCAGCTGGTTGGATATACACTGAAAAGTAAGCATCCTTAAAATCAAAAGTCATAAAGTAGCAGTTAGGTTGGATGAGCTGAAGTACATGTTTAATAGAATCCATTTTGAAATGCAAATGAGGAAGGTAGTCATTAAGCTCCCGTAAATTAAGGATAACCCTGGCTGTACCATCTCTCTTAAGAACAGGGAAAACATTAGAAAAGAACCCTAGTTTATCTGGTGGATTTTATGTTTAAGACATCTTGTAAGAGCAGTTTCCAAAGCCGAATGATCAGTAACCGAAAACGTCAAGGGTGGAGGAGGAAGAGCTTGGGTGGGTAAGGTAGTAAACTCCAAAAACTTACCATGGACTACATCTTTTATCCATCTGTCCTCAGACAAGATATACCACTGAGATCTGGCAGTGAAAATCTTACTTCCCACAAAAATATTTGGAGTGTTAATCAAGGACATCTCAGGTGCACTTACTGGAGGAACATCTAGTGGGTGGAGCTGTGTGGCATGGAGTATCTCTGTGTCCCCCTTCCTTGGGACGCCCTTTGGCCTAAAAAAGGCCGAACATGGTGCTGTGAACCCGTGCGCTAAGGAAGGGCCTGCCACTGCTGGAAGTGGCCAGGATGTCTGGAAAACTGCCGAGAAGTAGCCAGGCGTCGGTTCCGCATCTTGTGGATTTCCTCATACTTTTTCACAACATCAAATGGGAAAAGCTCATCCCGACCAACCTCACACTCTCATTTGCACAGGTCGGTCATGGCAGGGTCGTGCACGTGGAGGCGAGCAACCTCTTTCCGCAAATGGTTAAGGTAATTCACTACCGAAGTCATGAGCCTGAGACTGCTGTTAACCCCTTCGCGCCGGATGTTATAAAAGCCCGCCTGTATGATATACGGGTGGTAGTGCACGCCCCTGGAAACTCGTGCAAGCTTGTCATACTTGTCGTCTTTGTGTATTATGCTGCTATTTTTTAGTCACTACATCGCCTTCGAAGAGAAAAGTGGATGCTTCTCTCTTCGGAGAAAAAAAGAGAGAGAGAGAGAGAGAGAATGACATTTGCTAATATTTTAGACACAAGCGGGATGCATGTAGCTTATCTTTCGAGAGGAAGAGGGGAGGAGGGAAGGAGAGGGAAACGAAGGGAGGAGAGAGAGAGAGAGAGAGAGATTAGAAAATTTGTTGTTTTTTTTGTATTTGTGTGTGTGTGTGTGTGTATTTACCTAATTGTATTTACCTAATTGTAACATACGGGAAAAGAGCTATGCTCGTGTTGTCCCGTCTCCATATCTATTAATGTCCAGCTTTTTCTTAAAATCATGAATATTCCTTGCGTTGAGTATTTATTTACCTAATTGTATTTACCTAATTGTAACATACGGGAAAAGAGCTATGCTCGTGTTGTCCCGTCTCCATATCTATTAATGTCCAGCTTTTTCTTAAAATCATGAATATTCCTTGCGTTGACCACTTCCACGTCTAAACTATTCCATGCTTCCACCCTTCTATGAGGGAAGCTATATTTTTCACATCTCTCCTATAAGTGGCCATTTTAGTTTTTCCCATGCCCTCTCGACATTCTTCCATTCCACATACACAGATCTTCCCTATCCATTTTTTCCATGCCAATCATCACTCTGTATATTGCTATCAGGTCTCCCTTTCTCTTCTGTTTTCCAGGGTTGGAAGTTGCATTCTTTTCAGTCTGTCTTCATAAGTCAAATCTCTTAAGTCAGGCACCATTTTCGTTGCAGCCCTCTGTACTTTCTCTAGTTTCCTTATGTGTTTCTTTAAGTTCGAGCCCACTGTATTGTTGCATATTCAAGCCTCGGTCTTATCATTGCAGTAATTATTTTCTTCATCATTTCTTCATCTAGATATACGAACGCCACTCTTATGTTCCTCAATAAGTTCAATACTTCTCCAATTATTTTGTTTATATGTCTCTCTGGCGATAGGTCATTGGTAATTGTCACCCCAAGGTCTTTTTCTTCATGACTGGTTTTATGTCTTCATTTCCTATCTTGTACATACTCCTGATTCTTCTTTCACTCTTGCCAAACTCTATTTTCTTGCATTTTGTCGTGTTGAACTCCATTTGCCATGTACAGCTCCATTTCCATATTCTGTCCAAGTCTTCCTGGAGTAGTTCGCAATCTTTGTCACATCTCACTTTTCGTAACAATTTTGCATCGCCTGCAAATAGGCTCACATAACTGGACACCCCATCCACCATGTCATTTATGTAGACTGCGAACATTACTGGTGCCAACACTGATCCCTGTGGAACTCCACTCTCCACCAATCCCCATTCTGATGGTCTGTCCTTAATTATTGTTCTCATTTCTCTTCCTACCAAAAGTCTTCCATCCATTTTAGTAAACTGCCATGCACTCCTCCTACCATTTCAAGTTTCCAGATCAGTCTCTGGTGTGGTACCTTATCAAAGGCCTTTTTTAAATCCAGATATATTCCATCAGCCCAACCATCTCTTTCCTGTATTACATCTATCACCCTCGAATAGTAACATATCAGGTTTGTCGTGCATGAACGCCCTTTCCTAAAACCAAATTGACACTCACAAAGTATGTCATTTTTCTCCAAGAAGTCTGTCCATCTAGTCTTCACCACCCTCTCACACATCTTAGCTACCACACTTGTAAGTGACACTGGTCTATAGTTCAATGGGTCTCTTGTTACCTGATTTATAGATTGGGACAATGTTAGCTCTTTTCCAGTCTTGGGGCACTACGCCTTCCCTTAATGAGGCATCAATTACTTCACAAACTTTTTCTGCCAATTGCTCCCTGCATTCTCTTAAAATCCATCCTGATACCCCATCAGGTCCCACAGCTTTTCTCACTTCTAAACTCCCCATCATGTTCTTGATCTCCTCCACCGTTACTTGAAACTCCTTCATAATCCCTTTCTGTTCCATTACCAGTGGTTTGTCAAAAGCAGTCTCCTTTGTGAATACCTTCCGAAAGCATCCATTCATAGCCTCTGCCATTTCCTGGGATCTTCACTGTATACTCCATTTACTTCTAAACTTTCAATACTTTCTATTTTTGATGTTGTTGTTCACATGTCTGTAAAAAGCCTTGGTTGGTCTTTACATTTATCAATTATATCCTTTTCTTGTTTCTTTCTTTCTTCTCTTCTAATCAACACATATTCATTTCTTGCTCTTTTGTAACTTTCCCACTGCTTAATCCGTCTTTTCCTTCTCCACCTCTTCCATGCATCCTCTTTTCTTGTTCTAGCCTTTTCACATCTATCGTTAAACCAGTCCTGCTTTCCAACTTCTCTATGTTGTCTTATTGGTACAAATTTTTCTCACCTTCTTTGTATATTTTTATAAATTCCTTCCACTTTTCATTTGCTCCTTAGCACTCTTGAATTTCATCCAATTTGTCTCTTGAAAGAATTTCTTTAGGTTTCCAAAATCTGTCTTGGCATAATTCCATCTTCCCACTTTATATTCTTCATTTCTTCTAGATTTCTCTTCGTCTATCACCTTGAACTCCAAAACTGCATGATCACTCTTTGCTAAAGGGCACTCCACCCTCATCTCCTCAATGACCATTGGCTCTGTACTAAAGACCAAGTCCAGTCTTGACGATGCTCCTCTCCTCCAAACCTAGTATCTTCTTTGACCCACTGAGTTAACACATTTTCCATTGCCAGTGTCAATAGTGTATTTCCCATGTTGTCTCTGATCCTTCCATTGACCAGTCCTCCCAACACACCTCTTTACAATTAAAATCTCCCATCATTATAGTTCGTTCACAACCACCCAACATTTCTTCCAGACATGTTCCTGTATCACTTATCATTTCTTCATATTCCTGTACTGACCATGCATTTGTCTTAGGTGGTACGTACACCACTATGTAGTGCCTCTTTTTCCTTCATTAGTTTCTGCTCTGATCTTTAGCACTTCTGCCTTTCCCATACCTTTTTCACTTGATCCACCTTTATATCTTTTTTAACCAGCAACATCACTCCTCCTCCCATCTTACCTACTCTATTTCTTTTCCAAACGTTATATTTCCCTTCTCCAACCTTCATCAGGTCTTCTCCCTCTCTCAGTTTTGTTTCAGTAAGACCCACAATATCTGGGTTCTTGTCCCTCAAGTAATCGTTGAGTTCTAAAATCCCCGATATCACTCCATTTATGTTGGAATACATTACATTTCGCTCATATGTAAGTTTCTTTAGTCCTTTCTTGCTGTACTTTTCTGGGTTATGAACCACTTCCTCAGTCTCATATCCAAGATTCTCCAGAATGTGTGTGTGTGTGTTTTCACGAATGTTACAAGGCGGGACGCATGTAACTTATCTTTCGAGAGGGAGAGAGAGAGAGAGAGGGAGAGAGAGATTGGAACAGTCTATGCCATTGGGTAATTTTAGACACAAGGCAGGACGCATGTAGCTTATCTTTAGTGATTGGTGGAGACAAGGATGGTGGGAGGAGCACTAGGATTTCAAGGACAGCATACGGCGTGTGTAGTTGGTATCCAACACACTATACGGGACAACTGAACTGAAGAAAGCTCAGAAAAGAAATATGACGTCTACATAGGCGTCACCGTATATGCTATTGGGGCTTCATGACGCCTGCATAGGCGTCACCGTATTGAAGGGGTTAAGGCCATCGAAATAGCCATGGCGGGGCTTGCCCTTCTTCTCACTGATGTCGCTGATGCACTGGACCACCGGCACTAAGGCTTGCAGAGTAAACCATTAGCATAGAACAGGCGGGCATCCACTAAATGGCCACCCACACTCATAGCTTTCGTAACCGCAGCATTGGTTACAGGAACTGCCAAGTTAGGCACATTACTTGGTAACTTAATCTTGTCACAAGTCAGCTTAATGCCGTCAGGCGTGTGGCAGCGCCGGAGACTGGAGTCTAGAATAGAAGCAAGGCGCTCTGCTAGCGGCTCGCCCTTCTCCTCCTCACTGTGAAAATGTCCCGACAACTCCTTCAAGGCCCTGCTAAAGTCAGAGTCATCCTTGTCGGGGGCGACGTTCAGCAAGTCTAACTCATCCAAGGGGTCCAAGTCATCTTCGGGGCACTCACCGTCCTCACACTCCGAGGACAAAACCTCCTGAAACCCAGTAAAGTCAGGAGGACCGCTGTCCGACGTAGCAGGCCCTGCCCCCTTATCCAGCTTCTCCATTAAGCTTGTAAGTAAGGCGCTGATGCGGTCAAACTTATCATCCATCGGTGGGGCCTGAACTGGAGTAGCGCTGACATCACTAGGCCCGACAGGGGAGGGCAGATCGGCCATATCAGACCAAGACTGACCACGACGTCCCTCAGGACAGTCCTTCTTCCTTTTGGAGTCCTTCCCCGAAGGCTCCACATCACGTCTTTTCTTATGCACAGACCCAGATGCTGAGGAGGGGGACGACCGAGCCGAAGGAATATACAGAGAGGAAGTTTTGGCGTGGGTTAAAGTTTGGAGGACAGCGACGGTGCTGCCATCTGTTGAAAGCGAGTACTTTCATAGAAAACGTTGTTAGGAGTAACTTAAAATTTCTTTCATGCTTCCTCCCCCACTCCCTATTTTTCCCTGCATTTTCTCGTGGTTATGAACTTATAAAGCAAATAAAACATGGTTATATATATATATATATATATATATATATATATATATATATATATATATATATATATATATATATATATATATATATATATATTCTGCCCGCCTCTGCCTGAGCCACACTATACTCCTCACTTAGATCGCATATGTCAACTGTCTCGTGACCACTTCTGCCCTTGGTGTAGGACTACCCCTGAGGCCATGGAACATTTCCTGCTTCAATGCCCACGCCTCCTCTCTCAACATACTGCATTATGCTCCTGGCTCTCCGCCCTGGCCATCACAACACTCGACCTGCCCACCCTCTTGGCAGCCTCAGGCATCCACCCCTCCTGGCAACCTGCTGTCCTTCGCCTTACTTGTGCCTTCTTGAGGAAGACCGGCCAGCTACCACGCCTGTGATACCCACACAGGACTACCCAAGGGCTCATAAGGATCTATGGATCCTTATGAGCCCTGGGGTAATCCTGTGTGGGTATCACAGGCGTGGTAGCTGGCCGATCTTCCTCAAGAAGCCACAAGTAAGGTGAAGGACAGCAGGTTGCCAGGAGAGGTGGACGCCTGAGGCCACCAGGAGGGTTGGCAGATTGAGTAGTGATGGCCAGGGCGGAGAGCTGGGAGCGTAATGCACTATGTTGAGAGAGGAGGCGTGAGCATTGAAGCAGGAAATGTTCCATGGACTCAGGGGTAGTCCTACACCAAGACCAGAAGAGGTCACAAGACAGACGTAGGTGGTGCAAGTGAGCACTGAGCGTGGTGTGGCCCAGGCGGATGCGGCTCAGGTGGGCGATGGCTGATGTGCCTCGTGCTCCTTCCAGTGACTGACTGACTGTTTGAATCTTGTAATGGCGCTCATCCTCTTCCGCTGATGGACCCCCCATCCCTCACCCCCTTACTACCTGCGACCCGCGTGCCATCTGTTAGAAGTGAGGTTTCCTAATCAATTCTTCCAGCCCGCCCATTGGACCCGTATATCCTCCCTAGAATCCTTGACCGAGCCGGTCTAGTATCCTCCTGATCTACCATGTTACTGCGAACCAAAACATAACTCCAGGTCACATAACAGAGTTTGGGTACTAAAAATTACTCAAGTCATAAATATAGAAATAAAACACCGGGTTCCCAACTGCCACAGAAAAGAAATAAAGCAATGTGAGGTAACTTAAAGTAGGCCGAGCTCCAAAGAGCAATGAGGAAAACAACCATGGTCGTGATAAGAAACCAGAACATGATCCAAGCAACTTTCCATCGTGGTTTCCAGGACCCGAGGGCCACATAATCATATATGCAATGATCCGAGGATCATGCCTTCACCAAAGTGCGCAAATAAAAAGGGGTGAAGCCTACCAGGTGAAACTCCGAGGAGAATGCCAGTGAGAACAGCGCCCTGTAGAGCAGGGAGCCGCTGAGAGCAGTGTGCTGGGCAGGGTGTGGAAGCGAACTGTCGTGGGGAATGGATGGCGATCGTCTCGTGGAGTACCGTGGTGATGTCAGTTAAAATGTCATGAGGTGAAAATAGACATCTTAAATGCAGTCAGTGTTCACAGTTTCAGTGAATACAACTACTGTAGGTAAATACACACACATCATTCTTAATATCCAAAATTGTAAATGGTGACTCCTGCACCATCCTCAGAGCCCCATTCTGGCGAGGGGACCATAAATGTCTTAGGTTCACGTATCACCCTTAAATGTCTTGTCACCTACCTTTACTTTTTCTGCATTAATTTATGCATTATTTGTGATCATAGATCTAACTTTCAATCTGTAGAATACCATCTCTGCTCCACTAAACCTCATCTTCTTTTCCTCACCAAAAGACAGGTGTTTAAGGTAACTAACAGAAAACCCTTTTCTCTTCCCTCCTACTTTCTCTATCCTCATTTTTGTTTCAAAGCTCAAAGTTGTGACTATGTGCTCAATAACTTGACTTACTCTTGTGCCCATGTTCTTTAATCTTTCCAAGTTTTTCACCATTTCATTATAACTTCATTCTTTTTTCCAGCTAAATTTAACTGTGCTGTCTATCTCTCACTTAATTTCTTTTACTATAAGAAATTCTTGGACTATTTTACTTCAGAAGTGGAGCACATTGTCTCTCTATCCTATCATGGAGATCTCCATTCTTGAAGGCTTCAGTGTTCATCACCAGCTTTGGCTTTCCTCTCCATAATTAACCATCCTGGTGAACTAGCCTTCAACTCTGCTATCATCCATGGCCTAAAGCAACTGGTGCAACACCCTACTCATATTCTTGACAGTTTTGGAGATACACTCAACATTTTTGACGTTTTCCTAACGTCTTATCATTCTGCTTATGATGTTACCCTATCTTTCTCCATTAGGTTCCTCTGATCACAATCTGATATCTGTATCTTACCTTATTTCTCCAGTTTCTCTTTCTAAATCCCCCAAAGCAGAGATGTGTATGGCAGTTTTCCTCTGCTAGAGTTGTTGTTTTTTATTTAAGAGGGAAAAAGCTTGCCAAGGGCAACAAAAAGAATAAAAAAAAAGGCCGTCTTGGAATGCCAGTCAGTCCTCATGCAGGTCTGAGAGAGTTAACAAAAAAAAATAAAGTAATAAATGTCTTGAAACCTCCCTCTTAAATAAAATTAAGTTATGGGAAGATGCAGAAGCAGGTAGGGAGTTCCAGGGTTTACAAGAGAAAGGCATGAATGATTGAGAGTACTGATTAACTCTTGCAGTGAGAGGAAGAAGAAAGTCTTGTGCAGTGAGGCCACAGGAGGGAAGGCATGCAGTTAGTAAAATCAGTAGAGCAGTTGGCTTGAAAATAGTAGTAAAAGAAAACAACAGATATGACATCGCGGCAGTGAGAAAGAGGCCAAAGACAGTCAGTCAGAGGAGAGAAATTGATAAGATGAAAAGCTTTTGATTCCACCTTATCTAATAAAACTGTTTGAGTGGAAGCTCCCCACATGCAAAGAGTACTCTATACATAGACAAATAAGACCCTTGTACAGAGTTAGCAGTTGGAGGTGCGATAATAACTGGTGGAGATGCCTCAGAAAACTGTTTTAGCAAGAGATGAGATGTGAAGTTTCAACTTTAAATAGTAAGTAAAAGATAGACTGAGGATCTTCATTGTAGAAGAAGGGGAACAGTATTGTGTCATTGAAGAAGAGGGGGATAATTGCCTGGAGGGTTTTGTTGAGTTGTTAGATTGAGGAATTGAGTTTTTGAAGCATTGAACATTAGTAAGTTTTCTCTGGCCCAATCAGATATCTTATGAGATCAGAAGTCAAGTGTTAACATAAGAAAGGAGGGAAGCTGCACGAGGCCGCCAGGCCTATACGAGGCAGTCCCAGTGTGCTTAATCTACCTAATTCCATCTGTCTTCCCCATCCATGAATTTATCTAACCTTCTTTTAAAGCTGCCTATTGACTCAGCCCTGACTACATGCCCACTGAGACCATTCCACTCATCAACCACTTGGTTGGAAAACCAGTTCCTTCCCATTTCCTTCCTAAACCTGAATTTTTCAAGTTTAAACCCATTATTTCTGGTTCTGTCCCTGCTACTGATCCTAAAAACTACATTCATGTCCTCTTTGTTAAAACCCTTATACCACTTAAATACTTGTATCAGGTCTCCTCTTAACCTACGTCTCTCTAAGGAGTGCAGACTAAGTTTTTTCAGTCTCTCTTCATAGGGCATATCCCTCATTCCCTGTATCCTTTTAGTCATCCTCCTTTGCACTGACTCCAATTGAGCTATGTCTTTCCTGTACTATAGGGGCCAGAATTGTACCGCAAAGTCAAGATGTGGCCTGACCAGTGCCAAGTATAATTTTAGTATTACTTCAGGACTCTTGCTTTTAACACTTTTAAAGATGAAACCTAATACTCTATTCGCCTTATTTCTGGCCTTGATACATTGCTTCCTTGTACAGAGATCAGAACTAACAATGACTCCTTAATCTTTCTCATACTTGGAACTTCCTAGTGCCACGTATCTATTGTGTACCTATTGTTTGGGTTATCTCTACCCATGGTCAGCACCCTGCACTTGTTAATATTGAACTGCATTTGCCATCTATATGTCCATTCCTTCATCCTATCCAAGTCAGCCTGTAAATCCTTGGCATCCGAATTGGACCTAACTATAGTCCGTTCATCCAAAGAATCCAGGCCGAAACTGCTAGTTCGGTTGGCAGCCCTGCACCGCCGCCACTAAACCTTCCGACACTTAAATTTTCTTCAAGTACATTTATTTTTCTTCACTTAACTCAATAGATATACAAGTTTATAGCTTGAAGAAAAATAAATGTACTTGAAGAAAATTTAAGTGTTGGGAAGGTTTAGTGGCGGCCAGGCTGCCAACCGAACTAGCAGTTTCGGCCTGGATTCTTTGGATGAACGGACTGTAATCTACCTATCTTTGTGTCGTCCGCAAATTTACTGATATCACTATTAATTCCACTATCCAAGTCGTTGATATATATTAGAACTAATAATGGCCCTAAAACTGAGCCCTGTGGCACCCCACTAAATACTTCTCCCCACTCGGGATTCGAACCATTAATTACTACCCTTTGTCGCCTGCCGTCTAACCATGCTTTAATCCAGCCTAATATTCTACCCTCTATACCATGTACTTTAACCTTTTTTGAGAGTCTTTGGTGAGGTACTTTGTCAAAGGCTTTACTGAAATCTAAGTATAGAATGTCATAATTATCACCTTTATCTGCCGCCTCATAAACCTTGCTATAAAAGCTCAACAAGTTGGTAAGACACGACTTCCCCTTCGTAAATCCATGTTGTGTGTGATTTATCAAGCCGTGTTTGTCTAGGTGTTCCCTTATGTTTTTTGCAATTATTGATTCCATTAGTTTACCCACAATTGAGGTTAAGCTGACAAGCCTGTAATTAGACGTTAGGTTTTATCCCCCTTCTTGAATATGGGAACTACATTAGCTTCTCTACACATTATCAGTACCTCACCAAACTCCAGTGACATCCTAAACAGTGCCGCTAACGGCTCGCTTACAACGTCCTTGCACTCCTTTTTAACCCTTGGATAAACTTCATCAGGTCCTGGTGACTTGAATTTCTTTAGTTTATCTAACTCCTGTTCTACCATCGCCTTAGTTATAAGGATATCTGTCAACTTTTCAATATCATCTGCCCTAAATACCTCATCGCTATTTGGGATTTCCTGTGTGTTCTCTTGGGCGAAGACAGTTAAAAAATACTCATTCATAATTCTACTAGTCTCTTCCGCAGAACTAGCCATTTCACTATTTGTTGTCCTTATGGGACCTATTTTTTCTCTGCTTTTCATCTTATATAATTGAAAAAATCCCTTAGGGTCCATCTTTGCTTGGCTGGCTATCCTCAACTAATATTCACTTTTAGCTTTCCTCGTTAATCTCTTAACTGTTCTTACTAATCCATAGTATCGGGGCCTTAAAGCTTCGTCTCCTGCCTTTAGCTTCTTAAATATATTCCTTTTTTGCCCTATGCACCGCTTTAATCTGTCTGTCATCCACTTAGGATCGTTGCTTCGTGATTCTTTTGTTTTATATGGAATGTTAGCTATCCGACCGTCACGTATTTTGTGTAGGAACTCGGTATAGCTTTCACTAATCCTCAGCTGACCGGGATATCTCCCAGCTTCCCCCTCCGCCTCACTCTCTCTCCGTCCCATCCCGACTTCACACCTCCCCACTCTTCCCTGGTCCTCCCTTCCTTCTACCTGACTAGTTCTGCTTCGCCTCTGCCAAGCAGTTCGTAAATACTTCCTTAATCCATCGAAATTAGCCTTTCTGAAGTCAGGTACTCTTCTTTTGTTCTGTTTTTAAAAAGTTTCATGCCATTTCAATGTATACCTTTTTTTTTTATTTGTGATCGCTGTTACCTAAATGGCCTCCATTCTCCACCTGTGTAACTGCCTCCTCCCTGTTTGTCAGTACTAAATCTAGAATATTATTTCCCCACGTGGGTTCTAAAATGACTTGCTTTGAAAAATTATCCTGTATGACTTTAATGAACTCATCTGCTTCCCTGTTATCCACCATCAAGCTCCAATCAACATTCCTATAGTTAAAATCCCCTACCACACATACCTTACTGTACCTGGCTGCTCTATTTATTTCCTCCCATAGGGAAGAGTTTATTTGGTCTGAAGCATTTGGTGGGCTGCACACTAAACCTATTACTACTGGTTGAGACCCATCCTTAATATCTACCCATAGAGACTTTGTTTTGCTGTCTGTCTTAATTCTGCTGTTTATGCAACATTGCAGTGTGGCCTTGACATACAAGGCCACTCCTCCCCCTCTTCTGTTTTCCCTGTCCTTATGAAAAAGTGTATAACCATCAATTTTCACCTCCTGATCAAACACCTTCCCTGACATATCTAAGTAGGTTTCTGTTAAAGCAATTATATCAAAATTTTCAACACAAGCTGCACCTCTCAGCAAATCTATCTTGCTCAAAACACTCTTACAGTTTGTGTAATACACTTTTAAACTATTCTTTGCATTTACTAAGCTGGTTACTCTTCTAGATTTGACTATTCCTTCCTGCCTATGGGTCACCAATGCCCCATCCCTACCCTGTCCACCGAAAAGAGTGCTGGAGTGCATTTAACTGGCCTTCAAGTGTTCCAGCCAAAACTTGAACACCTTGGTGTGATAAATGCACTCCATCCCTGGCATACAAGGTGTCCTTGCCATAAAAGAGGTCCCAGTTATCGATGAACGTCCATCCATTGCTCCTGCAGTGATCTGCAAGTCTGCAATTTAATGCAATAGCCCTGGACAGCCATTCACCTCCCAGTCCCCTCCTTGGCAACATACCGTAAACCACAGGGGTTACATCCTTATTTCTAATTTTAGCCAAAGCCTCCTTAAATTTCCTAAACAGCTTCTCACTCCCTACCTTGCAAATGTCATTCTCCCTGCACTGAGGAAAACAATGGGTTTAATCCCGTCCGCCAAACACGTGTCCAGCTGATCACTCACCCTCTCAATTCCGGCCCCAGGGAGGCACACTCCTCCTCCTCCTCCTCCCGTCCTTATCACAAAACGCAACGTCCAATTGCCTCACCTGACTGTCACCGATAAGCAGTACCTTACCTGCGGGTAGGGACCCCTCTACCCTCCTCCTCTTGACCTCGTTGCTTCCCGCCTCCTCTTTCTCCTCATCCACTCCCTCCAACACAGCGAAGGAATTTTCCGTTTCCACTCGCTGTGTAGCCCTTAAGACCTTTTGCCGCTTTGCACCTGAAGACACCACTCGTCACTCCTCCTGGCCCTTCGTCTCATTACTTGGTAATGAGACAGCAGGAAACGCCACTTCCTCAGTAGCTGAGTTCATTCGGCAGAACTCGGCCTGCAGGTCAGAGATTCGGCCTCGAAACTCCTCCCTCACCTACGAGATCCTTCAATGGAACTTCGCCTCCACCTCTGAGACCTTCATAACGAAGGCCTCGAGAATAGGAGTACTAACACAACCAGCCGAAACCGTAGGAAAAGCAGGGAAAGCCATCTCTACGTAAAGAAGCCAGCAGATCACACACCACTAACGGAGACTAGTCGCCACTATCAGAGACACGTCTGACCACTAGGAAGGTTGACCTGAGACTGTGTTCTGTGATGCTCTTGCAGGATCTGCCTTCTGAAGGGCTGGTTGTTCCTGAGAAGATGTGGAAAAGTGTAGGAGGGCATCATCAGTATAGGAATGGATGGGAAAAGAATTTTTGTTTAGATCATCAATGAATAATAGAAAGAGAGTGGGTGACAGAACATAATTCAGAGGAACACAACTTATTATATTTTAGAAGAACAGTTGTAGCAGTGTAGGGGACAGTACACTAATGTGTAACAGTACTGCACAGAGGCTGATGGTGTCATAGAAGGTGAAGTTTTAAACTCAGGGCTACTCTGCACAGGGAAGAGACTCAAACTTAACTTGCTGGTGTTGCTAACATATATTTGAAAAAAAATATATATATTCACGATGAACAACTTCACTTGGCCCACAGCATCCCCCTCACACACACTGCACTCCCTATACTGCATACACAGTGCCACACAGTCTATGACACCCCTTAACTCTTTGGCTCCAAGCAATCTCTGTCACAGGCACCCTAGCTATTTCTAATATTTATACCATAGGTACCAGATGGTGCCCTCTGGACCCCTCTGATAATGGGGTCAACAAAGGCTTGGTAGACAGAACCTGTAGAAGGGTAGTTTCGAGATCAAAACTTTTTGGAAGACTCTATCGAAATCTTTTGATATGTCAAAGGTAATATCAAAAGTCTCATCAAAATTTCTAAAAGAGAATGACCAAGACTTAGTAAGGAAAGCCAGAAAATCACCAGAAGAGCAGCCTTGATGGAAGCCATACTAATGACCAAATAGAAGATTGTGAAGAGAGAGATGACTAAGAATCTTTCCATTGAGGATAGATTCAAAAACTTTCAAAAAGCAAGAGATTAAAGCTATAGAGTGGTAATTTGGAGGGTTAGAACCTTCACTCTTTTTTAGGAACAGGCTGAATGTAGGAAAACTTCCAGCGAGGAAAGGCAGAAGTCGATAGACAGATTTGAAAGAATTTGGCTAGGCAAGTTGCAAACACAGAGGCATAGTTTATGAAAATAAGAGAAACCCCATCAGGTACATAATCCTTCCAAGGGTTTAGGCCAGTAAGTTTCATGGTAAACATCATTACGAAAAATTTAATCGAAGGCATGAAATACAGTGGTACCTTGGAGTACGAACTGTTTTGAGTATGAACAACTTGGATTATGAACAAAAAAATGTGTTTTTTTTGCATTGGAGGACGAACATTGCTTTGCAGTGCGAACAATAACAAATGCGGTCAACAGATTGCGTGCAGCACTGCGCGATCAGCTGACTGCATGCTGGGGCACCACGCTGCCTCAGTGCTTCAGGAGTGTTGTTTGCAGTTATTTGGTTGTTGTTTTGTAGTGCCTGGGATAATAATTTTAAGTGTTTTTAGTTGTTAAGATCATTGCCTAGCGTAGCAGCACACATGGTCATGAGACATGCAGACATATGGAAGATTCTAGAAGATCTGAGGGAAATACAGTAATACTCCACTTAACGAACAGGACAGAGGGTGTCAAAGCTGTTCGTAGAGCAAAAATTCATTAAGTGGACGTAATTTTCCCATAGGAAATAATGGAAATGGGGGGATGCGTTCTGGGCTGGTTCCCAACATACCACATGGGTTAAAAAAAAAAAAAATTATATATACGTTTGACAGCATATTGGGCCACTGGTTTACCACTACTTTTATGATGTCATATGAGTCATTGGAAGTTAGAGGAGCTACGTACAAATTCTCTCACATTCTTGCATTTATGTTCACAAAATAACATTTCTATTAGCTTTTTACAAACTTTGCCCCCAAGAAAGGAATGTTTTGTAATGCATAAATGAAATCTTACATGGAATAACAAAAAATAAAGCAAAGATGAGATGAGCCACAGACGAAGCGGGAGACTTGCGGCGACTCGGCCGCTTCTTCTTCTTGTGACCCTTTTAGCCTGCATGTTGTCTTTCTCCATGATATTTGTTTTCACTCCTCTATTGCCTGCTATAATGGATATCATATCTTAGTATTCATATACGCTCATGCCATGAGGATAACCTCGACTCCGTGGCACTGAGTGACTGAATTATTAATGAAATACCGCGGTATTTCATTAGTAATTCACTATCACTCAGTGCCACTGATTCAAGGTTATCCTCGTGGCATGAACGTAGATGAATACTAAGATATGATATCCATTATAGCAGGCAAGAGAGGAGTGAAAACATAAACATCATGATGAAAGTAACACGCAAGCAAAAGGGTCACAAGAAGAAGAAGAAGCGGCCAAGTGGCTGCGAGTCTCCCGCTTCGTCTGTGGCTCATCTTATCTCTGCTTTATTTTTTGGTATTCCATGTAAGATTTCACTTTATGCTATGCATTACAAAACAATCCTTTCTTGGGGCAAAGTTTGTTGAAAGTTAATAGAAATGTTGTTTTGTGAACATAAATGCATATATACGACAGTAACACCACCTCCAGAGGTGGTGTTCCCAGCAACCTCAGAGCAACCTGAAAGCAACCTTGTCATCATCCCTCCAAGCATTCATGGATGCCATTTCGCTGCAAGAGGTTGCTCTGACGTTGTTAAAGAATTTTGGATCCAGCTCCAGGAGCGCTAGAGACAGAGGAGGGGAGCCAGCCAATCACAGTGAAACTACTGCGTTCGGTCCCTCACCTGGCAAATTCAAACCAAGAAAATTCGCTAAAACGGATGTGGTTGTACGTTTGCGGATTTTTGGTCTAACTTTATATAGTGCGTTAAACCGAAAATTCGTTAAACGAACGTTCGTTAAGTGGAGTATTACTGTAGAGAGAATCCAGCTCATGAATTAAAAGCCTTAACCCTTATAGCCCGTCAGGCATGATCGTGACTTTTACGTTAAAGCCTTTCAGGCATGATTTTGGCGCTTTTCAGAAGCTGCGCTCCTTTATGCCACACAGTTTGTTTATGCTTGAGGCTATCTGTCATATATTGAGGCCTGTCATTGGCTCATTGTTTTCAAGATGATGGACACTTAGCCAATCACGTATCAGCTTTTACAAGGATATGTTTGTGTAGGTGTGAGGGTGCCAAGCGTGAGGATGGGGAGAGCACTTATGTCAGTATGGTGTATTTTTATAATTTTTTTATGCATTTCTTGGTGAGATATAAGATATACATGTATTTCCATGGATAAGTAAGCAGTTTAGAATCATATTGTGATGCATGAGAGTATTGGAATTGTTATTGGTTTAGATAAGAGTGTGTAATGCTGGCTTGATGGAGTCAGCTTGAAGAGGATGTGTTGATGCTGGGTTATGGTCAACACGGCCCCTAACCACAACAGCCCTCCATGACAGCACGCCCCCCTCCCCTCCCCGATGGTCCCATGTTTACCACACTACAGACCACAGTGGCCTCAGTTTCTTTTTTACCCGTAAGATGGTTTTGAATTATACTTGTTAATAGAGCAAGACAGATTGTATTAATAAATCAGTCGCTCCCCACTCCCCCACCCGTCCGCATCCTTCCTCACCCAGTGATAGGTACTGTACCACGTAGTACCGTACGTGAGTGCTTACTTTTAATCACCGCAATAATGTTATCGTGTGATGTTTGTCAGTAAATTGCATACTTGTTGATACAATCTGTCCTAAATGTAAGATTGCAAAACGTGATATTAAAACATTCGGTATTTAGTGAAGTGGCACCTCCGGCTGCTGCTGCAAGCTAGCAACGGTCATTGTCACCTCATAAAAAACACAGTGGACTATCGTGCGCCTCTCAGAAATTTTAAAATCATCTTATGGGTAAACAAAATCTTAAAATGCATATGTGTATATAACATTTACTACTTAGAAATGCATGTTCTCTTACCTCTTTCAATAATTACAGAAAGTCGTGTTACACCCTGGATACATATATGCACTATATGTGCAAGGTACAGTACACCAGTGTACCAATTCATTATGGTTTTTAACGCTCCATAGTACAAAACACTATCTCAGGAACGCTGAGTTGCCATCCATGGTTAACGTGTTAACATAATGAAAGAAATAAGAGGACAATAACCTAAAATTTGGTGTGGGGTCGTCATGGTAAACACGGGGCCACCGGGGAGAGCCGTCATGGTCAGGAGCCGTCTTGACCAGGAAACGTTGACTCTTGATTCTGATTTATTTTCCATAATGAATGCAGTATATAAAAAAAATCTTATTGACTTATATAAGAGTGTGCAGTGCTGGCTTGATGGAGTCACATGAGGATGTGGCGATGCTTGTTTCTGACCACGAGAAGTTGAATTTTCATTATATTACATTTTTGCTTACTTTCCTGCTTTAGTTTCCTATCTTTCATAGTTATAGCATAATAGTAGTACAGTGGTACTTCGACATATGATCGCTCTAACATACAATTTTTTTGATATGCGACAAAAAGTTTTATATAATTTATGCCTTGAAATACGACGATATTTTTAAGATACAATTAGCCATTGGTAGAAGGCGCAGCGATCGCTCGGCTACCCGCGTCTACCCGAACATTCAGCCCGCGTTGTGTATCGTTGTTCATCCTTTGTACATGTATGTGTCTGTGCTCCTTGGTAGTGTGTATTTTTTATTAAGTTTTGTGAACTCAAGATCATGGGTCCCAAAAGTAAAAGTTTGGTGAGAAACACACAAAATAGCCTGTATTCACATACTGATTACACTTAGAAATTCAATAAACGAGTGAGTACAAATGGTTTTCTGCCCACAAGCAACTCTTCCTCTTGGCAATGCAAGAAATCAGAAGTCTCTAGATGTCATGGTTACCAAAATATCACAGCTAGAATAAGGTAGTATCATCAGTGAATGTGGCCTTGCGTCCGATCTGGTTCAGCGGCCTTGGCTAGAGCGAGAGAAAACGGGCCCCTTGTATCCTTTCTCTCTCTCTCTCTCTCTCTCTCTCTCTCTCTCTCTCTCTCTCTTTTTTTTTTTTTTTTATTTAAACATAATTTATACAGAAGAACATGTACCCAAAGGCGCACTGTCGTGTGCTACCTATTCTAAGGGTACTACAATCTATTTCTCTACAATATTTACAAGACTTAAAAATAGATAATATACAAGATGGAGCACTGTTCTTTTCACTTCACTAGCACTATTCACGCACTGCACTACACTGAGTGTCACGTCACAAAGAGTGTCAGAGGAGTTGGCAGTGTCTGTCTCCACTTATGTGCCATCAGTTTGACACTGTGTGTGTTCATCTCCTGGACGTGAGGCACCGCGGCCGTGAACAAGTTCCACATCCTGGAGACGCGTCCTGCGAAGGTGCGTTGATGCTGACACCCGTGGGATCGCGGCACCTCTACGGCGTCACCACCATTGAGCACCGTTCTCGTGCTCCGTGCGGTGACTCTCAGAGGATGACGCAGCCCTGCCAGATGTGGCACTCTTTGCACCTGTGCCTTATGGAACACTACGATCGCCGCCACATCTCTGCGGTGTTCCAGTGAATCAAGAGGACGCTCAGGCTCTGGGTGAGGTGGTATTGCAGCATCTACTAGCCGTATGGCGCGGCGTTGGATGCTGTCCAGTCTCCTTCTGTGTGTGGCGGCACAGGACATCCAGGAGAGAGCTGCGTACTCAAGGTGGGGCCGCACCTGTGCCTTGTACAGCAGCAGTCTCCCTTCCTGTCGAGGAAACTGGCGATCCTTCTGAGAGCGGAGATCCTGTGAGAGGCTTTCTTGGCAATGGATTTGACATGGCTGTCAAACCTCAGCCCTCGATCCACCTCCACTCCAAGTATCTTGACGTCATCTTGGAGTGGGAGAGCAGCAGCGCCAAAAGACAACTTTCCTGCCATTGCTGCCATGGCGGCTGGGGACCGAGAGACAACCATTGCCTGTGTCTTCTCCGGCGCGAATGTCACTTGCCAGCGAGCACCCCACTCCTCTATCACTCGTAGCTGCTGATTGATGGCCTCAGCAGCCCGCCCACTGTCCTGGCGTGGATAGGTATAGGAGAGGGTGCAGTCATCAGCATAGGCCTTGACTCCTGGCAGTAGCTGGAGAAGATCA
This sequence comes from Portunus trituberculatus, assembly GCF_017591435.1. NCBI lineage: Eukaryota > Metazoa > Arthropoda > Malacostraca > Decapoda > Portunidae > Portunus > Portunus trituberculatus. Next base: position 31,422,527 of record NC_059304.1, read on the forward strand.
TCCACATAGATATTCCACAGGAGTGGGCCAAGAATTGAACCCTGTGGCACTGATGCCTCCACAGGCAGGGACTCAGATGTTTGCCCGTTGACAACCACCTTGAGGCTTCTGTCCTGCAGGTAATTTCCCAGGAGTCGTAGCAAGCCACCCTGGATGCCTTTAGCACGAAGCTTTTCCAGTAATCCGTTGTGCCATACTTTATCAAAAGCTCCAGCTATGTCCAAAGCAACCACTATAGTGTCCTTGCCGTCGTCGAGGGCGTCCTGCCACTGCCTGGTGAGAAGCATCATTAGGTCGGAGGTTGACCTTCCAGGTCTGAACCCAAACTGTTGGTCTGAGAGGAGGGCATTGTCCTTGAGATGGCTACACACCACCTCTGCCACGACCCTCTCAAACACTTTACCCACCACTGACAACAGGGATATGGGTCTGTAGTTTTTTGGGTCCGTCCTGGAGCTTTTTGTGTACGGAACTACTCGAGCCTCCTTCCACACTGAAGGCCAGACGTTTTCCCGTACACAAGTTGTGAAGACTTGGGTGAGAGGGGCAGCCAGTTCCTGGGAGCATCGCTTCAGCAGGTGCGGGCTGATGTCATCAGGGCCGGTAGCTTTCTGTGTGTCCAGCCCCGCAATAATCGCTTCACCTGCTGATGCGTCACCTCCACCATGGTGACAGTCTTCTCACATTGCTGGACCAGCTGAGGCGGTGGCTGCTGTGGATTCCCCACCTTCATTTTTCCAGCAAACAAGGAAGCCAGCAACTGTGCCCTCTCCTTACTGCTGGTGGCGACAGTACCGTCCTGCTTGCTGAGGGAGGGATGGATTCTTGGTGGCCAGTTCCTGTTTGTCCTTAACAAGGGACCACCAAGTTTTGTTTCCTACGCCAGTGCCACACAGTTTCCGGCGCAGGCTTTCCTCCCACTTTTTTAAGGCCCACTTGCTGGTTACCACCATCCTCCTGCATGCAGCCCTATGCAAGTCCTTGTTGCGCCGAGTCGGGTTCCTCTTGTAGCGGAGCCAGGCAGCATACTTTGCCTCAGCAGCAACACGGCAACGGTAGCCAAACCATGGCTGATCCGTCGGTCTGGTGGTGTATTCCCTGTGTGGGACGTGGCGTCTCTGGAGGGCGAGAAGGTGAGAGGTAAGTGCAAGTGCTTCACTCTCTGCTCCTCCCTGTAGCAGAGTGGCCCATGGGGTGTGGGTCAGGTCGCGGCGCAGGGAAGCCCAGTCTGCTTTGTTCCACAGCCAGATGGTGCGGGTGGTGGCCTCGTCCCGAGCCACGCCCACTTCCAGCTGTGTCAGTACAGCGTGATGATCAGAGCTGCCCACGAGCCCCAGCTGATGACACTGAAGCTTGTCCTCCTGGTAGTCTGAGATGACAGGGTCTAATGTCCCTCCTCGTTCATGTGTGGGGAAGGTGACATGATCTGTCAGACCCTGCACCTCCAGGAGATTCTCGTAGGCGTCTCTTTCCAGGTGGTGATTGAGATCTCCCACAATCAGCACGTGGCTGCAGCTGTGTGCCATCATCAGGTTGTCTAAAGTCTCAGTCAGGTACAGGAGTGAGTCAGGCCCTTGTCGCGGGGGGCGATAAAGGGCACACAGTAGGAGGGCTGAGCGGTCTGCCAGCGTTACTCGGAAGTACATCATCTCCATCAGTGGAGGCGTGTCTATGTCGAGTAGCTGGGCCTGCATTCCTTCCTTGAAGCAGACAGCCACTCCACCTCCTGTTCGCTCCTGTCGGTCCCTCCTCACCCAGTGGGTGAAGCCCTGCATCCTGCCATACGTGGGCTCCACCTCACTGTTCAGCCATGTCTCTGTCACCACAACAACGTCTGCATTGTGTCGTTGCACACAGTTGTGGTATAAGTCTGCAAGGTTAGTCCGGAGACCACGGACGTTGCTAGAGACGACCTTTAGTTGGCGGCGGGGCAAGCTGGCTGTACCATGGTGAGGGATGGTAGTGAGCGAGGCCTGCTAGTCCGAGGTGGTGGTTAGGGTCCGCGGCCGACTGCTGGTACTGGTGAAGAGGAGTGGTCCACTGCCGCCCCTGGCTCTGATTCCAGATACCAGGCTGAGGAAGGAGTGGGCGAGGTTGTGGTAAGGACTGAAATGAAGTGAGGTGGTGGGCGGGCTGAGGCGCTGCAGGTGGGAAGGGTGTGGCTGTGTGTCTTTCCACCGTAAGGAGCCGCTGTAGGAGACGCTCTTGACGTAAATCGTCAGTTCTGGCGTGGCAAGTAGCAGAAGTGTGTCCTTTCCGTGAGCAGTACTCACACACTTTTGCCTTGGCTCGCTTTTGTGTCTGCTTGGTGGCCTGGTGAGTCCTCAGTCCTTCTCTCTCTCTCTCTCTCTCTCTCTCTCTCTCTCTCTCTCTCTCTCTCTCTCTCTCTCTCTCTCCTGTTCTGATACCACTCTCACTCAAAAGTTGTCTCCCCGTAACATGGCAAGAGACCTGAGGTATAGATGGCTCACGGGAGAGGTGGCGGAATCACAGTGAAATCACTCGCTCCCACCCTCCATCATTGGTGACACAGTGACGTAGAGCATATGTGTACTCCTGCCCACAAACAAATCTTCCTCTTTGCAATGCAAAAAAACAGAAGTCTCTAGATGTCATGGTTACCAAAATATCACAGGTTGAATGAGGTCGTATCATGGGTTTATGTGGCCTTGCGTCCGATCAGGTTCAGCGGCCTTGGCTAGAGTGAGAGACGTCTATCGATGTGTCCCGAGTTTTGTGGGTTAAGTTGTTATTTTGAGCAATATAGTTAATTTATATCATGTATACAACAAACGTTGTATTTATCTTATATTAAATCTATATTTAGTTTGTATATAAAGAATGTTTTTGGTTGGAGGGTTAAATTCATATCACAAGAATGAATTAATTGTATTTCCATTAATTTCTATGGGAAAAATTTATTTGATATACAGTTTTTTTTATATACAATGATCGTCACGGAACGAATTAAAATCATATGTCGAGGTACCACTGTAGTATATATAGTAATAGTATTCAAAAAGTAAGAAATTAGGTGGAAATTTTTTTTTTTTTTTTTTTTTGTCTTGGGCGGTGGTTTGGAACGAATTATAATTACTTCCATAAGAATAAATGTATTTTGATGCTTTGGAGTAAGAACAAAATTTTGAACAGATTAAGTTCGTATTCCAAGGCACCACTATAGTCAGAGGAAGAAAGAGAGGGAGGGACAAACCCAAAATCATTGAAGGTGGAGTTGTTAACAAAGATTTGATAGAAAAGTTCAGCTTTCTAGACAGATGAGATGGCATTGGTACCATCATGATGAAATAAATCAGGGAAAGATGAAGAATTAATGTTACTGGAAATATTTTTGGTCAGATGGCAGAAGTTTCAAGGGGAGTTTGATTTCAAAAGATTTAGATATTTTCTGTTAATGAACTAGTGTTTAGCAAGTTGACCAGATTTGGCATTGCTCCAGACAGAAATATAAAGCATATGAGATTCAGCTGATGGAAGGCTCAAGTATCCTTTTGTAGGCAACCTCTGTATCATTTATAGTGTGAGAAGAAGCTGTGTTAAACTTCAGGTTTGAAAGTTTAGGTTGAAAGAGTGAGGAATGTACACCTCCATGTCAGACACCATCACCTCTGTTAAATGCTCAGCACACAGAGATGGGTCTCTGACATGGGTTCTTAGCCTGATTTTTTTTCTTACTTAAAAGAAAAATTTGTCTGCAGTCTCTCATTATTTCAATGTTGCATCTCTTGTTATCTTCTACTGCTATTTTCACACTATATACTCTTCTGATGTTGCTAACTACATGTATCCCCTCCTCTCAGCTCCCATGGCTTTGCTGGAGAAAACTGCTTTCTCTTGCCCTTATTTTGTCTACCTCTCTAATGTAAGAGTAAACAAGTATCCTCAATCATTCATCCCTTTCTCTAATGATTTCTAAAGCTCTCTGTCTGTTTCTAAATCTTTGACTCAAACACTTTCAACAAAGAGGTTTCAGATACATCCTGTATTTTTTTTTTTTTTTACTAATGCTTTAGACTCTGGGGCATCTCACTGGTCTTCTTTTTAATTGCAATTTTTGGAATTGTATTTTTTTCCTAATAATTCTGTAGTCCTTTGCCAATGGCCTTTTTACATAAAGAAAAAAAAACATGCTTAGCACGATTATACCATTAATGTATACTGTGAGGGAAATGGGAGGCCACGATCTCTCGCCCTCAAAATATATGATGTTAAGCCAGGATTAGTTATACTAGCCCTTTGGAAAGGAAAACAAGACAAAACAGAATGAGTGTATTAACACTAAGAGACAATAACAAACAACCGAACCACTGCTGTCGTGTGCAAGGAGACGGCGTGCTGAGTCACTGGGGTTAGGCGCACCAGTGAAGATCCACTCAGCAACAAACCAGCAGGTGAAGTCCAGAAGCTGGAGTGCGGCAGGGAGACGACAGCAGTAGCAGGTGAAGGTATGGAGAGAAGCAGCAGGAGCCCAGGCTGGCTGCTCTTCTGGTGAGACGAGGAACCAGCTTGAAGAGAGGCGAGGTGATCATCAAGGGACGGTGTGCTGGTGTCTGTCCTGGCCTCAAAACCTGCCTCCCATCATAGCCTCGGAAAGGGCAGAGCCAAGGCCAGTAGCAAAGCCTCTTGGTACCGAAGCCTCATGGTGGGGAGGAGCCAAGGCCAGTAGCAAGCCTCGTGGTACCGGAGATCCAAAATTTAACAAGGGCCTGCCTTGGCGGTATAACGAAGCCAGCTGGGTGTATTGAAGGTAGTTAGGAAGGGAAGAAGAGCCGGCATGGCGTATCTCCTTTATACATCCCCCCAAACAAAAATCTGCTACAAGTAGATTACACAAAATTAGTAGGATCAACAGGATCTACTAAGGAAGTATCCCCTTTAGCCCATAAATTCCCGTGAAAAGCCCACATGTTATAAATAAAAAAAATAAAAAATCAAAAGTCAGCACCTAGATTATTTTTTCCTGCTACATGGACGACTCTGAATTTGTAGGCCTGAAGAGACAAAGCCCAGCAAAGCAGTCTATCATTCTTGCCTTTGAAGGTAGACAGGTATAACAGAGGCTTGTGGTCAACCTCCAAGATGAATTTCTTACTGCGAAGGTAGAAGTCAAACCTGTTGATGGCAAAGATGACTGCAAGGCACTCGCGTTCAGTGGTGGAATACCGGGTTTCACGGTCAAGTAGCTTCCGGCTGGCGTAGGCAACAGGATGGGGACAGTCATCGTAGTACTGCAGAAGAATGGCCCCAATACCGCAGCTAGAGGCATCACTTCTCAGGACGAAGACGAGATATGGGTTCGGCAGACGGAGGACTGGTGGGCAGACCAAGTGGTTCTTTAGGTGTTCGAACCGCATCAACAAATCCTCACTCCAGATCAAGGCTTCTGGAACAGCCTTCTTGAGAAAATCGGATAGGGTTTGTTCAGCTGCCTGAGGAATAAACATTCTGTAAAAAGACACAAGTCCAAGGAAAGCTTTGAGAAGCTTCTTAATGGTAGGTGGAAGCATGGCAGAGATATCCTTCGTCTTGTCATGTTGTCCTGTCGACGATGAATCCGAGGTAGTAGATGGAGGAGACGCCAAAACGACACTTAGATGGCTTGATGGTGAGATGATGGTTTCTCAGCCATTGAAGAACGCTTCACAAAGCTTGAAGATGTGTAGGCCAGTCCTTTGAATCAACAAAAATATTATAAAAATAGAAGGAAACGTTGGATAGTCCAGCGAGTACGAGGCGCATGAGGCGAATGTAGGTAGCACAGGCAGTAGAGAGACCGAAGGGCATACGACGAAACTCCATTAACCCAAGGTGGGTTGGAAAAGCAGTGAGAGCTTTGGCCCTGTCGGTAACAGGTACTTGATAATAAGCCTTACACAGATCTAACTCGCTGAAATACTTGGATCCTGAGAATTTATGTAGTCTTCAGTATTGTTGCCAGTGGGTTCTGCATGGAAAACAGTGATGGAGTTTAACTTACGGTAGTCAATGGCCATACGGTAGGACTTGTCTGGTTTCCTTACCATTGCAACAGGAGAACAGTGGGGAGAGGATGAGCGTTGAATAATCCCCTGTTGAAAGAGTGTCTCAACTTCCTGTCTGAAAGATGGCTGGAGATGAATAGGGACTGGATACACCTTACTCTGCATTCGGTCGGTCGTGGTAAGGGTGATGTCACATTCCAAGATAGTGCAGTGACCTAGAATATCGGAAAATACATCCGTAAACTCACCCAAAAGGTCTTCAGTACTGGAATGCTGTTCCCAGGTGAGGGCTTCTCCTATATGAGGCCGAAGATCTGAGAAGTCCGAGGAGCTCTGTGTTGTCGGGGTGTGGAACACTTCATCGGGAAGCGGCTCCTCAATAACGGTTGATCCATCCTTCCCGGGTGCCGAGAGTGCTTCTAGCATAGTAGCTTCATTCAGGACCTGAACACAATGGACTTGGGCTCGGCGATGGTATTTCTTTGAAATATTAACATGGAAGACTTTAGGCCCCTGGGGAACATCAATAAGATAGTCAACCTTACCCCTTTTCTCCAAGATCTTGTAAGGGCCTTTCCAGGACACAAGGAGCAGGATAAGAACCTCTTCTCCTGGCTTGAAGTTCCTATCTTGTGATTTGTTGTCGAAGTAGGTCTTGTAGAGGCGGCTGCTTACTTCAGCGTTCTGAACAGCAATCTTGCTGCACTCTTCCAGTTTCTCTCGAAGCTCTAGAACATACTGGAAGCTGGTCCGTTCATCTTGTGGGAGTGTCTTGTCTTCTCAGAAGTCGCGGAGCACGGAGAGAGGACCACAGACGCTGCATCCATAGAGTAGTTCAAAGGGTGAGAATCCTGTCCTGTCAATGGGAGTTTCTCTAAGGGCAAACAAGGTTGGTATTAGATACCTATGCCACTCACGTGGTTTCTCACTGCAGAGCTTCTTTAGGATGGATTTCAAAGGACTGTGCAGCCTTTCAATGTGACCGTTGCCACTGGGATGATAGGGAGTAGTAAACACGGGTTTGACTCCGAGTAGTTGATGTTGTTCCTTCATCAAGGCCGAGGTAAACTGCGTTCCACGGTTGGACAGGACTTCACGAGGGATACTGACTCGGGAAAAGATGGTGAGGAGAGCTTCAGCCACTGAAATAGAGTTGATATCCTTTAATGGCAGAGCCTTGGGAAATCCTGTGGAAAAATCTATTAGGGTCAAGATATACTTATGACCAGCAGATGATGGAGATGAGAGGGGTCCAACCAGATCTATTGCAACCCGAGCAAAGGTTTCGGTAACGATGGGCAGAGGCTGCACGGGGGCTGGTTTTACTCGTCCCTTTTGAGAAAAGCGCTGGCACTTGTCGTAAGAACAGCAGTGTACTCTGATGTCAGTACCCATTCCAGGCCAGAAGAATTGGTCAGCAACCTTCTGTTGTCTTGCTATGAGAGTAGTGACCAGCTAAAGGATTTTTTAAGAACAGCAGTGTACTCTGATGTCAGTACCCATTCCAGGCCAGAAGAATTGGTCAGCAACCTTCTGTTGTCTTGCTATGAGAGTAGTGACCAGCTAAAGGATTTTTATGTGCAATATTCAATACAATGGGCCGACACTTCCGTGGAACAACTAAACATAGTTTCCCCACCTTCTCTGGACGGCGTGAAGAGAGACACTTCCTATAGAGGAGTCCGTCTTGGTAAAGAAACTGGAAGGTGGAGTTGTTCCAGACTTGGTCTATCTCTCCCATTGCAGCCTTGGTGTGGGTGATGGTCAGAGTATCACAGGTCCTCAGGAGTGACAGACAGAGGCTGGAGATCCGGGAGATGAAGTGGGTGGAGGCGCTTCATCCTAGGGGTTGAGGCACGAGTCTCCACAGCACATAGTGAGGAAGTAACAAGAGGCATAGAGTCCTGGGAGACGGATGAAGTAACAGGAGGCAGAGAGTCTTGGGAGACAGAGGAAGGCTTCGGAAAACTCTGGATTGGAAGTGTTACTGCTGAGGCAGATGAGAATCCTGGAACTGAAACTAGCTCATCATAACTGAAGGTAGGATATGGTTCCTTTGGTGTATGAACCCCTGGGACATTACCTATTAGGACACTGGCAAACTTGATGGGAGCTCGGATTGCGTCAGTCCAACCTTCCAGTGATGTATATCACTGGAAGATGGGAAAGGTATCAACACGGCCCAGGTAGTCAGCAACTTGACAGGAACGGCAGTTGCTAATGTCATCAGGTAGAACTTCTTCTGCAACCACATTGCAGGAATAGCCAGTATCCCTAAGAATTGAAGATGTCCATGATCCATTAACGGTGCCTGAAACAAGGGGCCGAGGAACACTGTGATCAGACAGGCAAAATCCTACCATGAAAGGTTGAGATGGAGGATACTCCTTGAAGGCACGAGGGTTCTTGGGGCACCGGGGTCTAATGTGGCCTAACTCACCGCATCCATGACACCTGGTAGTGGAAGAAGTCGGTAAAGGTGACGAGTGAACAGGCGGTGTTTTCTTGAGAGGAGACTTGAAGAATGACGGAGAAGACCTGAAGGAGGGTTTACTGGTGTAGTGTGCCGATGCCCAGTCATCAGCTAGCTTTACTGCTCGGACAAGAGACGAAGGTCGGTGTTCTTTGATGAAGGTGCAGATGTCAGGATTCAGCGAAGCCAAGAACTGGTCGAATATCATGAACTCCTTTAAGGAATGGAAGTTTTCCTGAACTTGGGAAGCCTCTAACTAGCTCTGAAATAGATGGATTAAATGAACTGAAAACTGGGAATAATGGGAAATGGGAGGCCACGATCTCTCGCCCTCAAAATATATGATGTTAAGCCAGGATTAGTTAGACTAGCCCTTTGGAAAGGAAAACAAGACAAAACAGAATGAGTGTATTAACACTAAGAGACAATAACAAACAATCGAACCACTGCTGTCGTGTGCAAGGAGACGGCGTGCTGAGTCACTGGGGTTAGGCACACCAGTGAAGATCCACTCAGCAACAAACCAGCAGGTGAAGTCCAGAAGCTGGAGTGCGGCAGGGAGGTGACAGCGGTAGCAGGTGAAGGTATGGAGAGAAGCAGCAGGAGCCCAGGCTGGCTGCTCTTCCGGTGAGACGAGGAACCAGCTCGAAGAGAGGTGATCATCAAGGGACGGTGTGCTGGTGTCTGTCCTGGCCTCAAAACCCGCCTCTCATCATAGCCTTGGAAAGGGAAGCCTCATGGTGGGAGGAGCCAAGGCCAGTAGCAAGCCTCGTGGTACCGGAGATCCAAAATTTAACAAGGGCCTGCCTTGGCGGTATAACGAAGCCAGCTGGGTGTATTGAATGATTGAATGTAGTTAGGAAGGGAGGAAGAGCCGGCATGGCATATCTCCTTTACACATCACCCCAAACAAGAATCTGCTACAAGTAGATTACACAATATTAGTAGGATCAACAGGATCTACTAAGCAAGTCAGCACCTAGATTATCTTTTCCTGCTACATGGACAACTCTGAATTTGTAGGCTTGAAGAGACAAAGCCCAGCGAAGCAGTCTATCATTCTTGCCTTTGAAGGTAGACAGGTATAACAGAGGCTTGTGGTCAACTTCCAAGATGAATTTCTTACCGCGAAGGTAGAAGTCAAACCTGTTGATGGCAAAGATGACTGCAAGGCACTCGCGTTCAGTGGTGGAGTACTGGGTTTCACGGTCAAGTAGCTTCCAGCTGGCGTAGGCAACAGGATGGGGACAGTTGTCGTAGTACTGCAGAAGAATGGCCCCAATCCCGCAGCTAGAGGCATCAATTCTCAGAACGAAGACGAGATCCGGGTTCGGCAGACGGAGGACTGGTGGGCAGACCAAGTGGTTCTTTAGGTGTTCGAACCGCATCAACAAATCCTCACTTCAGATCAAGGCTTTTGGAACAGCCTTTTTGAGAAAATCAGATAGGGTGTATTCAGCTGCCTGAGGAATAAACATTCTGTAAAAAGACACAAGTCCAAGGAAAGCTTTGAGAAGCTTCTTGGTGGTAGGTGGATAGATTGGATTTTTTTATAAGGCGCCGCAACAGCTAGGGTTATTTGGCGCCTCTACATTGATTTTTAATCAAGACAAAAAGGCTTAAAAGAAAATTTATGAAATAACTAAGAGCAATTAAAAGCAATATAATTAAAGGTAGCTAAAAAACTAAAAAGAATAAAACTTTGTAAAACATTAAAATATATATAATGAAATAAAATAAAATTCTAAAATTCACAAATAGGGAAGGAGGCCAGCTTCTCTCAAAAAAAAACAAAAACATCATGGTCAAGGGCCATACATGATGGTCCAAGGACCTCAGATAGGAGATAGACACCGCTATCTCCATTGTGGCACCGATAGAGATAGCGGTGTCGCAAGTCTATCAAGCTAGGGAACTCGACAAGTAAGTGCTGTACTGTTGTAAATGGCACCAGACAGTCATCACAGTAAGGTTGAGGGTCCCTGGTCATCAGGTACTTATTTGTAAGGTACGTGTGACCTATATGTAGTCGCGCCAATAAAATCTGTAACGGCGATCCCGGACATGGGTGTATGTCCATTGGGGGATAGAGTAAGTAGTGATCTCTCCCATTTTCGAGGTTGCGACCCCAGTTAGCCATCTCCTTTGCCAAATTGCTGCAACCGCCACATGAATTAGATGAAATACATCTCGAAACGGAACAGGGGCAGGAGATGGAGCACGACTTGCTGCCTCTTTAGGGAGGCGGTCTGCGTGTTCATTCCCAGGAACACCAACGTGACCAGGGACCCAACAGAACCCAACACAATATCCTCTTCTGCTAAGTAGATATAGCCACTCTAGGGCTGCCCCAATGGGTGAAGGGAGATGGGGGAAGAGAGAGCAGTAAGAGCACTGTGACAGTCACTAAAAATTTTAAAAGACGAAACCGGCAGAGTAAAATAATCTGTAAAGCTAAGACTATGGCAGACAGCTCCGCAGTAAAGACGGATGCCACTGAAGGAAGGCTACCAGACCGATAAAAAGAGGGGAAAACCACACTAAACCCAACGCCTGCGTCGGATTTGGAACCATCAGTAAAAACAGGGATATCATCAGAATGGATAAAAAAAGTGATCATGTGCACCGGGAGAAACCTTAGATTGCTTATGCTGAGCTAAATCTATCGACTCCGCAGAGCCGTGGTGCCGTTTGGTCAGTCCCTTCAAAGGCTTAGGCGATGCAGGGGGGAAATGGACATCCACTACATGGGTCACATTGGTCATATCCGAATTATTCCCGTCACTTCTTACAGATGACTCAACTGAGTCGTCGGACAAAAGGGCAAACCTATTAGCCAGATGAACAGGACCACCCGCCCCAACAGAGCGAGAGGTAGCAGGAGAAGTTGTCTTCGGACCGGCAGACTCAGCTGAAGAGCGAGCGGCCAATGAAGCATAGGATGTCGCACCAGTACCGTCCTTCTGGCGGTACAGGAGTTCGCGGCGGGCGCTACCGAGACTGATGAACTGAGAGTTAGCAAGCTGTAAAATGTCCTGCTCCAGGCGATACCTGGGGCATTGCCTGGAACGTACCTGGTGAGCATCACAGCAATGGAAACAGTAAGCAGCAGCATTGCAATGCTCCTCAGAGTGTGAATCTAGTGCAGAGCAATTACCACATCGAGCAGCTTCCTTACAGGAGCTTTTGCCATGGCCGTAGCCATAGCACAAGAAACATTGAAGAGGATGGGAAATAAAACGCCTCACCCTAAGATTAATAGGTCTGATATTAACATGGTCAGGGAGGGTGGAACCAAAAAAGGTGAGAAGGACCATGTTGGAGGAGTTCCTCATCTTAGTCACCTTCTTGACTGAGCTAGGACACATTGCTAGTATTTCCTCATCAGGAAATTCGTAAAGATCCTGACTGTACACACAACCTTTACTGTAATTAAAGGTGGGATGTGCCTTAATAGTCTCAAACATGCTGTCAGAAGGACATGGTAGATGTTGCAACATCCTTGCCTGCGTGATATCTTTCGCTCACACTAGCACCCTTTTACCATATTTCTTGAGGTTTCCCTCAGGAATCATGCCGATCTCTTTGGACAGGTACCGGGAGACATGGATGAAATTTCCGCGCCCATTTCTGTAGTACGCCACAAACCAACATGGAGGCAGGATCTGGCGGACTTCTGGAACTGAATTGTCTAAATAGTTTTAAAAAACATTTGGGATATAATCCATGTCACTGTCTGAAATATTACGTGACTGGAGAAATTCAGTTTTAAAGCCAGAGCCGGCAAGGGGCAGAGATGCTACATGTTCATAAGCCAGACGGGCTTCATCACATGACAGAAAAGTTACATAGCAGCGGTTAGAAAGAAAGTCCTTATCATAAACAAGTCGAATGCGAACAACCGTACCATACGCCTTGAGAAGTGAGTGCAAGGCATGATAGGAAAATGATGGATTAACATTTACTATCAAAAGGGAGTCACATGCAGCAGAAATGCATCCCTCAGAAGAACTCCCAGAACAGGAGACTGCTGTGGGAGGCCCTTGTGGAGGGGAATCCTCCTTCCCACTCAGACCTGAAGATGACGTCTCGCGGGCCAGGTCAGCCACCTCACGAGAACCTGACAGTTTTTTGTGTTTAACCATATGTATAAAGTTACATAAAAAATTGGCTCCAGGGGCAAGGGAAACTATCTACTGGGATTACAATGGGAGGGAGCGCTGGCTGCCATGGACGGGGTACTTCGTCCCCATGCGGACCAGTCGTTTTAAAAAAGGCCCCACATGATACGTTTGTCCACGACAGAGCTGAGACCCCCCTCCCAAAGCATCCCAGCCTGGACACCCAACCATCCAGCACAGGACGGCCCCTATTGGGTGATCCCTCCAGCGGGTGGCTCCACTGGTCCACTGGCAGCCTATGTAGGAACCATTTAGTCTGGCCCCTCACTGGCGACCTTACTAGCATGGGTAGCCCTCTCCCCCTCAAAAGGGCAGAGCAGAGGCCTAAGCCCCCTCTAGCCTAGCTCGCCAGGTCACAGGGGCACGCAAGCCCCCCCACCACGACAAGGCGGTTCCCATCTGGGGGGTTGGTGGTAGGTGGAAGCATGGCAAAGATATCCTTCGTCTTGTCATGTTGAGGCCGAAGGTTTGTCCCGTCGACGATGAATCCGAGGTAGTGGATGGCTTGATGGTGAGATGATGGTTTCTCAGCCGTTGAAGAACGCTTTGCAAAGCTTGAAGATGTGTAGGCCAGTCTTTTGAGTAAACAAAAGTATTATCAAAATAGAAGGAAACGTTGGATACTCCAGCGAGTACAAGGTGCATGAGGCGAATGTAGGTAGCACTGGCAGTAGAGAGACCGAAGGGCATACAACGAAACTCCATTAACCCAAGGTGGGTTGGAAAGGCAGTGAGAGCTTTGGCCCTGTCGGTAAGAGGTACTTGATAATAAGCCTTACACAGATCTAACTCGCTGAAACACTTGGATCCTGAGAATTCATGTAGTCTTCAGTAATGTTGCCAGTGGGTTCTGCATGGAAAACAGTGATGGAGTTTAACTGACGATAGTCAATGGCCATACGGTAGGACTTGTCTGGTTTCCTTACCATTACACTGGGGTTAGGCGCACCAGTCAAGAACCACTCAGCAACAAGCCAGGAGGTGAAGTCCAGAAGCTGGAGTGTGGCTGGGAGATGACAGCGGTTACAGGTGAAGGTATGGAGAAAAGCAGCAGGAGCGCAGGCAGGCTGCTCTTCCGGTGAGTCGAGGAACCAGCTCGAAGAGAGGCAAGGTGTTCACCAAGGGATGGTTTGCTGGTGTTTGTCCTGGCCTCAAAACCCGCCTCCCATCGTAGCCTTGGAAAGGGCGGAGCCAAGGCCAGTAGCAAAGCCTCGTGGTACTGAAGCCTCGTGGTACCGGAGATCCAAAACTTAACAAGAGCCTGCCTGGGGGGTATAACGAAGCCGGCTGGGCGTATTGAAGATAGTTAGGAAGAGAGGAAGAGCCGGCACGCCATATCTCCCTTATATATACATTTTAAACTAATTCAATATCTACTATCACCACACATAGTACAACACTCTTCCACAAATGCTACACCAGTATATACTGACTGTGCAGTACATATGTGGAAATCCATGTAACTACTCAGTTGTTGTATATGTAGTAGGAGCTGAAGATATAAAACTGTGATTTTAGAGACAAAACCTCTGTTCCTACTCAGGAAAATGAAAATGTCCTTTCGACAGTCTTGGATTTTATTTAATGAGATTGGCACAGGATTTTCTCCTAGTTTACTTTGAAGATTAAGGGGAAGATCTAATGCTGTGGTTAACCATAATCTGGACAAAAAAAAGTAAATAAATAAATAAATAATGATGATAATAATAATAATAATAATAATGATTATGTATGAAAGCAGTTTGTTAGATGATTCATGAAAATTTCAAGATCTTGAAGTGTAATTCTTTTTTTTTTTTTTTCAGAGCGAATCAACAGTCTACAGAATATGAGCCTCTCCTCACATAGCATATCAGTATATTTTCTCTATAAGTGAATATTATTTGAATCCTTGTATTGTTTTATCAGTATGTTATCTGTATATCTGAATTAAAAATAAATATCACATGCATGTGAATAACCAAGTGTCACTACTTCAGATTGTTGTGTGTTATACTATATAGTAGTATTACTTATAGTATTTAAGCTTTACTTCAAAGCAAGTGTGATAAATAATTATATTACTAATTTTGAGAAGGCACTGATTTATTGAAAGCATTATAGTTGTCTTGCAAGACTTGGAAAACTAATTAAGCAGTAATATGGATTTTACTTAAATCGGAGATGCACATCCATATTACATTTATTTTAAAATTAAAATATCACTATAACTGGTCTCATTTTTATGTCTTCCCATGCATTCCACTTCCTACCAGATCCTAGCAGACCATGTTGTGATTACATGATGAGTGCTCGTGATTTTGTGGTGTTTAAAGTAAATTATAAATGTTACATTGGAGCACCATAACTTATATCAATCGATCAATCAATGTTGTTTTTTATGTGAATGCTGTTGTCAAGCAGACCAATGTTTGATAGACAAAACCCTAAAAAAAAATAGTATATAAAGGAATGTGATTTATTTAATTTTCCTGTATATATAATGTATGTATTGTATGTAATATATATATATATATATATATATATATATATATATATATATATATATATATATATATATATATATATATATATATATATATATATATATATATATATATATATATATATATATATATATATATATATATATCACTGAGTGACAGTGAATTATTAATGAAATACCGCGGTATTTCACTAGTACTATCACTCAGTGCCACGGAGTCAAGGTTATCCTCGTGGCATGAGCGTATATGAATACTAAGATATGATATCCATTATAGCAGGCAATAGAGGAATGAAAACATAAAAATCATTATGAAAATAACAAACAAGCAAAAGGGTTACAAGAAGAAGTGGCTGAGTGGCCGCGAGTCTCCCGCTTCGTCTGTGGCTGATCTCATCTCTGCTTTATTTTTTGGTATTCCATGTAAGATTTCACTTTATGCATTAGAAAACAATGCTTTCTTGGGGACAAGGTTTGTAAGAAGCTAATAGAAATGTTGTTTTGTGAACATAAATGTATATATAAGACAGTAACACCACCTCGAGAGGTAGTGTTCCCAGCAGCCTCAGAGCAACCTGATAGCAACCTTGTCACCGTCCTTCCAAGCGTTCATAGATGCCATTTCGCTGCAGGAGGTTGCTCTGACGTTGTTAAAGAATCTTTGATCCAGCTCCAGGAGCGCTAGAGACAGAGGCGGGGAACTAGCCAATCACAGCGAAGCTACCGCGTTCAGTCCCTCGCCCAGCAAATTCAAACCCAGAAAATTCGCTAAAACAGATTTGGTTGTACGTTATGCAGACTTTTTGGTTTAAAAGTATGTAAATAAATATGGATTTTATATTAAAAAATCTTATTTGTTATTACATATACTACTACCCATAATTATTAGTTATTGCTTAAGAACTGAATCCCAAGTATAGGAGGGAGGATGACCTCACCCCTAAGAACAACTTTCACTCCCCAAGACACACATCCTTATAAACCCAAACCTTACAAGGCAGAGGCCATACATATCCTGAGGTGGATGCAGCACTCGTATCCCATGACAGAGGGACAAAATCAGAGGAGTGAGAGGAGCATCACAACTCTCCCCATGGGAACAGTACAATGACCCGAAACCCCACAGAGGACAATACATAGAATCATATATATATATATATATATATATATATATATATATATATATATATATATATATATATATATATATATATATATATATATAAGGGACCCAAAAGGAAAATTACTGAATTACCCTGAGAGCCAACACAACAGGGCCCAGAGAAAAGGTATCCAAATACCGTTGAGCAATATCCCCTAAGATAAAAAGATAAAAAAAAGTAGCAAATGTTGACATACTCTTCCAGGTTCCTACCCGAAGAGCGGTAGGAATACTCTGAATCTTCTTGAATAAGGCACTCGTTGCCACTGCTCTAATTTCATGTGCCTTCAGTCGAACCAAGCACATGTCCTCTTCAGAAACATCCTCATATGTACGCTGGATAATCTGATCTATCCAATGAGAAAAAGTATGAGGGTGCACCACATACTAAGGCTCAGGAACAGTCACAAAAAGGCGGGAGCATCTAGGATGACAATCCCTGGTCCTACCAAGGTACTCCCTGACAGCTTTGACTCAGTATAAAAAGCTGGTCTCTCGCTGAGTCACCAACGTACTCCATAAGAGCAGGAATGGTGAAGTCAGACTAAAATTCATCACCTAGGAAATGAGTCTTCGCTAGAAGATCACAGGGACTAAAGAAAAAGTCATAGAAGACCAACCGTCAGAGTGACAAACTTCCACTAAAAGCCCATGCAGTTCACTAACTCGATGAGCAGATGCTAATGCTAAAAGAAAAAAAAGATTTTATTGCAATATCCCTCAAGGAAGCCAAACGAAGAGGCTCATAAGGGGACTTCATTAAGGAAGGTAAAACTAAGGAAAAATCCCACACAGGAATGCATGATGAAAAGGGAGGAACCGACTTGGCAAATCCCCGAAAGAGAACCAAACCCTATGAGATATCCAAGCCAGCCTGCTGGAAAATGGGGGCCAATGCAGAACAATACCAATACCCCCTAATGGACGGCAAGAATAAGTGTTTTGTGTCCCAAAGAAAAATAAAAAACATCTGCAAAGTCCATCACAGAGGCCGAAAGAGGATGACAACCCATGGACTCACCACAACCACAGAAGACAAAACACTTTGTCTGAGCAGTCAGGCGGTGGCATAGTGGATAAGGTGGTGAGCGTGGGATCGGGCAGACGTCCACACGTAGGTTCGAATCCCACCACGTACAGTCTTAAAACACTTTGCCATTTGTTGAGTGGTTTAAAGTTACCTACATATCATCATGATACGCAGGTTCTAGGTGGTTACACTCAAGATGAGCTTGGGCGGTGATATGGGCCCTAATATGGGTACCACTATAAATAAAATTGCCTGTGCCACTAAGGGGCGGAAGCTGAACAGCGCTTCCCATACACTCTTCAAGTGTGCCTACAGGCGCTATAGGCCTTACCGTAAAAAAAAAAAAAAAAAAAGAAAAGGCAGTCTAGCAGCTTTCTGCAAAAAGCCTCTCTTTCAGAAGAGAATCTCCATGCATGAAGGTGAAGTGCCTCTAGGGACTTGTGAATGAGGTGGCAATGAGGCTAGCAGAGTAGAGAGGCCCATGGAGGCAACACTTGTGGATGGTCCACTAGGAGACTCAGAAGAAGAGGAAACCAGTCTGCCTGATGCCACTGCGGGGCAATCAGAGTCACGTGAAGACAAGCAGACCCTCTGATCCAAACCAGCACCCGATAAATCAGGGAGAAGGAAGGAAAGGCGTACAGTTCCAAGCCCCCTCATGGAAAGGTGAATATATCCTCTTTCCAAGATCCTGGGTCTGGCAGAGGAGACATACAGAGGGAATTGGTGATTTTAGGCAGTTGCAAACAAATCTATGTGTGGTGCACCCCACACCTGGAAGACCTGCCTGCACACTCGCGACTGAGGACGTCTGCCACTGCACTGTGCTGCCCCGGCACGAACTTGGGGCAAAGAGAGACTGAGTTGCTATCACACCACCGGAGAATGTTCCCCATCAGACATGACAGAAACTCGGACTGAGTGCCTCCTGAATTCCGTAAATAGGCCACCACTGTCGAATTGTCTGACATGAGAGATACCACCATGCCTGATTATTCCTGCAGAAAGGACTGCTGAGTCCAGAAAACAGCCATCATCTCTAGGTGGTTGATGTGAAACTTCTGCTCCTGTGGAGACCACACCCTTGAGATGAGAGAATCCCCCAGATGAGCACTCCAAATGTGAAGGGATGCATAAAAAAAGAGACCATCACAAAGGGAGCTCCCTGAGATGACCTGGATCCATCCACCAGGAGTGGTCTGCTAGACACAGCTGGGAAGGAGGAACCCGCCACGAGGGTGTGGTGTTGGGTAGCTGTCGGGACAGTACAGCCACGAAGGTGAAGGTTCTTCATAGAAACACGTACTAACTGTAGTAGACGTATTCAGGCAGAGGAACACAGAGAAAGCCTTGGAAGGACCCCCATACGCGTGCCTGCCTGCCTTGGAGACGCCAGCCAGACTGAGGCTTACGGTGGGTTGCCAGGCATACAATAATCAGAGGTACAGGGAATACATATGATACATTACATTACATATCCACACCTCCCTCCTCCCTCACGCTCGTAGCACTGTCTCGAGCGGAACTCTTTTCCATGAGCCGCTGGGAACGACGTGGGGCAACTGGGGGAGCAAGTAAAGCAGACGGACTTTTCTCGTCTGACCAAGGGACCACAGGGATGTGGTGGGGAGGATCATCACCATTGGGCGGCACTGGGCACTGGAGACGGCGGTTGCGTCGCCAGACACGTCCGCTGGGGAGACGAACATCATATTCCCTGTTCCCGCTGCAGCCCATGACCACACCGACCTTATCCCAGCGGAGAGACACAGGGTCCTGGATGCGGACTGTGGTTCCAATGCACAGCTTGGGGAGGGGCCTGGCGTGCTGGTCATAGTGAGCCTGCACCTGTTCAGCTCGGGCGGCAGCGCGGCAGTCGCATTCCTCTGTCTTGGTCTGCCAGTCTGCGGAGAAGGACTCTGAGTGGGCAGGGATGCAGGACCGAAGAGGGTGGCCATAGAGGTGTTGCGAAGGGGATTGTCCTGTATAGTTGGGAGAGTTACGCAGCTCCAGGAGACCTCTGGCAAACTTCTCCGTGTCAATGTTGCCAGAGGGGGCTGTCTTCAAGATGAGATGCTTCACCGACTTGACAGCCGCCTCAGCATGGCCATTAGACTGGGGATAGTGCGGCGAAGTCACTATGTGGTGAACACCCCAGCACTCCATGAAGTTCTGGAAGTCTGCACTCGCAAACTGGGGCCCGCCATCAGTGCGGAGACGGAGGGGGACACCCACTTCCCGGAAATAGCGGCAGAACATCTGGATGGTGCATGTGGCTGTGGTGTCCGCACCACATGGGACGACCACAGGCCATCTCGAGAGTCTGTCCGCAATGACAAGAAAGGACTTGCCAGCGACTGTGAAGAAGTCTGCGGAGACAGACTCAAAGGGCCTGGATGGGTTGTCGTCGCACATCAGGGGTTCCTGTTGTTGGCTCTGCTGGAGAACCTGACATGGTTCACAGGCACGAACAGTATTGGCGATGTCGGAGTCAATGCCAGGCCAAAAAACAGTCTGCCTCGCCCGACGGCGAGTGGCTTCCACACTGCGGTGGCTGTCATGGAGACGAGCAAGGGTACGGCGGCAGAGAGCTACAGGAACCACGATCCTCTAGCCATAGAGGACAAGCTCCCCATCTGTGTAGAGGTGGTCGCAGAGCTTCCAGTAGGGAAGTAGGGAACTGTGGAGCTCGTACCGGTTGGACGGGAAGCCAGATGTCACGCAGGCGGTGTGGTGGGCATATGACAGGTCTGCCCTTGCTGCTGCTCTGAATTCCTGGAGCGTCCGATCGGCGTCATGGTGTGGTGTGTTTTGGTCGGAGCCTTCAGCATTGGCAGCTACGACACACCGCAGGTGGGCAGTGGCAGCAGTGCACGCCATCTCGTCCTCAGGAGTGGGGTGGCTGACTTGGGCTCTCGACAGAGCATCTGGGATGCATAGCAACTTCCCAGCACGCCACACGGCTGTGAAGAGGTAGGGCAAGATTTTCTCCTTCAGACGTTGGAGACGGGGATTCTCGATCGCGTCAAAAGTGTAGGCATTCAGGATCGGGACCAATGGCCGATGGTCCGTCATCAGCGTGAAGTGCTGTAGGCCTATGAGGTGGAGCCGACACTTGGACATACAACGGCAAGCAGCTCGAGCTCAATGGTGGCGTAGCGCGTCTCAGCATCAGTGAGGAAGCGTGAGCCACATTGAACTGGTCGTGTGTATCCTTGGCCGTGATCTTGCAGGAGAGCATACCCAATCCCATGAAGGCGGGAGGCATCCGTCTGGAGGACGACTGGTAGCTCTGGATCAAAGTGGGCCAGAACAGGCGGCTGGAGAAGCACCGTCTTAACGTGGTTGAAGGCTTCATCATGGTCCGCTGTCCAAGTGAATGTCCGTTTAGGGCTCAAGAGAGGGCGAAGAAGCTGGGCTGCGGCTGCTATGTCTGGGGTGAACTCTGACAGCTGGTTCACTAGGCCCATAAAGGAGCGGAGGTCAGTCAAGTTCGCGGGCGTAGGAAAGTCCCGGATTGCACTGACACGGTTTTCGCCTGCAGAGATGCCAGAGGGGGAGAGGTTGTAGCCACAGAATTGGACCTGAGGCTCGGCAACTGAAAACTTGTCCTTGTTGAGGGTGATCCCGTGCTCTCTGCATCTGCTGAGCATCTGATGAATCCTCTGCAAGTGTGTGGGGAAGTCATCATCAAGTAGAAGAATGTCGTCCACCACCTTGACACAATTCTCCAACCCTTGGAGTGCCAAGTCGCCGCGGTGGCAGTAGGCATCACCAATAGCTGCGAAGCCCATGGGGCCTCGGCAATGCATAAACCGGCCGAACGGGGTGATGAAAGTTGTGAGGTGGCGATCCTTCTCATCAAGTACCAACTGCCAGTACCCGCAAAGAGCATCTGCTGTCGTGAAGAAGCGGGATGACGGAGTGACTCTGCCGACAGCGGCGTAAGGTGTTGGTGCTGGGTGAGCTGGGCGAGAAACCTGGTTACTGAGCTTTGTGAGGTCCACCGTGATGCGAACTCCCTTATCCTTAGCCACAACGACCAAGGGGTGACACCAGGCAGACGGCTCATCGCCAGCAGGCTCAAGTATCCCTTGACGCACCATGGAGTACAGCTCATTCTTGACTTGCTGCTGGAATTCAAAGGGGATCTGTCGTGGTGTGTGAATGGCGAATGGTGTACCGCCCTCCTTCAGGTGGATCTGCATGGGCTGTGCGACCATGGGCTTCAGGGGAGCCTTCCTCAGATCCTTCTTGGAGAGAAGTACGTCTGAAAACTCAGGAAGGAAGTACTCCTTTGCAGCATATGGAGACGTGATGTCAGGGAGGGGCCGCTCACTCCACCGGTTAACATGCTTGACCTTGAGAATCGGCTTCGGGAACTCTGGGGAGATGATGGCCAGTTCCTTGCAGTGGCCATAGGAGAGGAGTGGGGTCTGGACGCCATTGTGAACTTGGATCTGGGCGATGCAAGACTTTAGCCCGAACCATAAGGTAGCTTGAAAACATCCCAGGGCAGGTGCCATCTCTGAACCATCCGCCGTCAGCGTGTGCACGGGAGGTAGAGGCTGTAGGCTGCTCCTGGGGATTTGAAGAATGCTGAGGTGTCGCTGACCAATAACTGTGACGTCCGCGCCTGTATCTGGCAGCATTTGGAGGTGGGAAGTGGATCCTCCATGCATCAGGTGAATACACACAGGTTTAGGAGTCATGGCCTCAGACACTGGACTGCGAGTCACACTGCGGCAGGAGCTCTTCTTCTGTGACGTAGCGTGAGAGCTGTTCTGGCTGTGAGTCGCATTTGTTGACCTGCAGCACTTGTCGTAATGCCCAGTCTTTTTACAGGCACGACACTGGGTGTCTTTGGCAGGGCACCTGGCAGTCTTTGCCCAATGGCCCTTGCGTCCGCAGTTGCTACAGGTGCTGTCGACAGCAGGGCACTGACCATATGAGTGCCGGCGGGAGCAACACTGGCAGGGTTGGGACATGTCAACGGCTGCAGGCTTCCCTCGCTGTTCCGAAAGCGGTTGCTGAAGAGAGGAGGCGGCCTTGTCACGTCGCTTTCCCCATCTGTAGGCAGAGATGGAGAACAGCTGACTTGGAGACGACTGGATGGCGGATGCTGTGTTCCGGGCTGCCTCATACAAGCGGCAGCAGGTGACCAGGTCCTGGAGAGGGGCACCTGAGTCCATAGAGATGAGGCGTTGAACAAGCTCCTCCTCTCTGATGCCCATGACCAAAACCATCTTCAGCTAGGTCTCAGCACAAGTCACTGGATCACCGGAGCAAAGGTCGACCTCTTCAGCAAGTTTTTCAGGCGGACATAGAAAGCAGAAAAAGACTCACCCACCGCCTGTTTGCAGCACAGGAGTTCACGGCGGCAGAGAGCCTCGTTACGTTGACTCTTGAAGTGGGATTGCAACACATCGAGGACTTCCTCCACGGCTAACAGTGTGTTAGGAGCGATCCCGAGAGTGTGTTCAAGAGTCCTCTGAACCTCCAGGGAAACAGACATCCGTAGCTGGATCAACTGCTTTTCTCTGGGGAGGCGCTGCAGATCAATCATGACTGAGAAATCATGCCACCAGCGACGCCATTGCCTGAACATCTGGTAGGTGGTATCGGCTTGCAGGATGGGCGGACTCTGAGCCACAGGTTTGCCCGTGGGGGGACCTGCTGTAGACGTAGGAGTCACAGTCACAGTGACGGATGGTGCAGCGGCTGTAACAGCAGTCACAGCAGGTAGTGGCAGGGTGGCAACTGTTGGAACAGCTGTCATGAGAGCCGGCGGAGCGGCGACTGTTGGAGCAGCTGTCATGGCAGGCAAGGCAGTGACGGGAGTAGCACCCACTGCAACAGGTGTAGTCCCCACGAGACCAGTGACTGCAGGCTGATAGGCTGGGGCGAAAGGGCTGAGTGTTGGTAAGGGCTGGAGACGGCTGGTGTTGGGCTGGCGATGCCTGAACTGACAACAGTCGTAGCAGTGCCATGAAACGCTCGTCGTCATCCCTGCGTCTCGTTTCCTCTGCTTCCGTTCTTGACTCCTCTGCTCGCCACCTTTCCTCATCCTCCTGTCTTCTACGCAAATCAGCTGACAGACGTGATTCCTCCAAGTATTTGATGAGGTGAAGAACGGTACCGTCTTGATGCGCGGGAGGAGACTGGTGGGGTTGAGGCGAGGAGTGGGGCAGGTGGGGGGTGAGTAGCGGCGGGCCCAAGGGTAAGCCACCCGGACTCCCCCGGGGACTGGCTTCGTCGTCTGAAAACTGAAGAGTTTCCTGCTGGTGTTCGGTGTCACTGCACTCGGGCAAAGGACGCGGAAGCGACATGATGAATAAGGAGAACCCGTGAACAGACAGGAAGCATCCCCACAATCAATAGAGAAACCTGTGAACAGCTGGGTTTTATATAAAGTTAATGCAAGGGAGTGCACGTGTGTGCGTGTGTGTGGCAGTATCTGGCAACTCGGTCGTCAGCAGTGTGCGTGTCGCACCCCGCAAGGCACCGCCACCTCAGTTACCCGCTGCGCGCTGGACGAGGAGGATGTGATGCTGCGAGGTCTGTCCCGTCAAGGGTGTAGCATCCCTTGTGAGCAGCGAGGGAAGACTAGAACGCAAAACACTGCACGCAAGGGCAAGACACCGCACACACTGTCACAGCACTACACACACAACACTGTCACAAGAGTCACTGAAGCTCCGTAAAACCTAGGGAAGGGCGCGAAGAGGCAGTGGAGTCCCTGCTGGCGCGGCGGCGATGGCGTCGGGAAGATCCTACTCACTGCGCCATGTGGTGTTGGGTTTCTGTCGGGACAGTACAGCCACGAAGGTGAAGGTTCTTCATAGAAACACGTACTAACTGTAGTAGGTTTATTCAGGCAGAGGAACACAGAGAAAGCCTTGGAAGGACCCCCGTACGCGTGCCTGCCTTGGAGACGCCAGCCAGACTGAGGCTTACGGTGGGTTGCCAGGCGTACAATAATCAGAGGTACAGGGAATACATATGATACATTACATTACATATCCACAGAGGGTGGGTCTGATGCTGCCTTCCCTTGGTGTAGGACTACACCGAGACCATCGAACATTTCCTGCTTCACTGCCCATGCTTCCATTCTCACCATACTGCACTATGCTCTCAGCTCTCCGCCCTGGCCATCACAACACTCGACCTGCCCACCCTTCTGGTGGCCTCAGGCACCCACCTTTCCTGCCAACCTGCTCTCCTAAGCCTTACTTGCACTTTCTTGAGGAAGACCGACCAGCTACCACGCCAGTGATACCCACACAGGACTACCCAAGGGCTCATAAGGATCCAACAGTTAAGACCACGAATATCTATGGATTCTTATGAGTGGGTATCACGCCTGTGATACCCACACAGGACTACCCCAGAGCTCATAAGGATCCAACAGTTAAGGCCACGAAGATGTATGAATCCTTATGAGTCCTGGGGTAGTCCTGTGTGGGTATCACAGGCGTGGTAGCTGGTCGGTCTTCCTCAAGAAGGCTTAGGACAGCAGGATGCTGGGAGGGGTTGAATCCCGAGGCCGCCAGGAGGGTGGGCAGGTCGTGTATTTGTGATGGCCAGGGCGGAGAGCCGAGAGCATAGTGCAGTGTGGTGAGAGTGGAAGCTTAGGCATTGAAGCAGGAAATGTTTGATGGTCTCAGTGGTAGTCCTACACCAAGGGCAGAAGGGCTCAGGAGACAGATGTAGGTGGTGCAAGTGAGCTCTGAGTGTGGTATGACCCAGGTGAAGGCAGGCGATGGCTGCTCTGGCTTGCGTCCCTTCCCGTGACTGACTGACTGTTTGAATCTTGTAACGGCGCTCATCCTCCCAGCTGATGGTCTCCCCCCATCCCTCACCCCCTTACTACCTGCGACCAGTGCGCTATCTGTTGCTAGCTACACTCCCTAATCAATTCCTCCAGGCCGTCCATTGAACCCGTATATCCTTCTAGAATCCTTGGGTACCACCCAGCAGGCCAATTCCCTCATTGAGCTCTTTGCTGTCATAGGGCTTACACGTTGTCTTTGGCTCAGTGCTTGCACCGGTTAGTTGTTTTTTTCTTTTCAGCAGCAGTTTGGTTTCCCTTTTGTCATACCTTGGTTTGTCTGTCTTTTACAAGGAGATTGTAAGTGTGTTATTATGCCACTTAAGTATGAAAAGTGTTCTTGCTCCCTCCCGTTACTTATGGTGGACCCTCATGGAGAGTGTCTGTCATGTAGAGAGGTGTTTTGTAGCCTTGCTTCCCATTGTGATTCCTGTAAGGCCTTGTCCCACGACCAGTTTCCACGTCTTTTGGAGAGTATTAAAGATCGTACCGAGAGAAGGAAGGCTTCTTCTTCCAGTAAGTGTAAGTCTTCCCCTTCGTCATGGCAGTCACAGAAACACGTGTAGGATGGAGGAGACAATGGACTGGCTTTCCCTCTTTCTCTCCTCTTTCCAGGGTTTTCCCTTCTCTGGTTTCCAGACTCCGGCTTCACAAGTAGACGATTCTTAGCTGGGAACGAGCAGTGCCATGCAGATGCTGGGGTGGGCTGGACCAACTTGTGCCACCGGTCCCAAGGTTGAGATGGTACCAGCATCCGCCATGGACACAACAACAGGTGGCTTCCATGCTCTAGTTCCTAGGACAGGTAAGGCAGTGCACAGTGCCCTTGGTACTTATTGCACTGTTTACAGTGATGTGGTTGGTGACATCCATCTGGCTCCCATACCTGGCAGCCGCCTCACTACTCAGGATACAGAGCTCGACATCTGCCATACAGCTCCCATGCCTGGCAGCCAGACTCCTATCTGGGATATTGATAGTGGCATCTGCCATACTGCTGTCCTGCCTAGTAGCCAGCCTCTTATCCTATCCTGTGGTTTTATCTGCGGTACAGGTAAGGAAATGCCCAGTGCTCCTGGTACCTTTGGCACCCTTTTACAGTGGTGTGGTTGGTGACAGTCATCCAGCTCTCATACCTGGCAGTCACATCACTACTCAGAGGTCAGCATCTGCCATAGAGCTTCCATGACTGGCGGCCACACTCCTTTCCAGGATGTTTAAGTTAGCATCTGCCATACAGCTCCCATGTCTGGCAGACTGCTTATCTTATCATCACCTCATGTGATTTAGTCATAAGTGATACTATTCCACTTCCTCCAGTAATGGAGTTTGGCC
The DNA here is from genome assembly GCF_017591435.1 of Portunus trituberculatus. Classification (NCBI taxonomy): domain Eukaryota; kingdom Metazoa; phylum Arthropoda; class Malacostraca; order Decapoda; family Portunidae; genus Portunus; species Portunus trituberculatus. The sequence continues at coordinate 31,449,029 of NC_059304.1, forward strand.
ACACCTATGCTACTAAAATGTCTGGTGGTCTTCTCCCTACCCAGATTATGAGTGTTGGTGTCAGCCACTTATTTTTTAGGTGTTTTATGAAAAAAAAACTATCTCGATTGAAAATTTTGCATATTCATGTCATTTTACATTATTATGCTTCAAAATGATAAAATTGATAAAAAATAAGCCAATATAGAGAAAGAGAAGTAAAAGTAAAGAAAATGTGTTATTTTAGTTTTCAGCTTTTTTTACACCAAAACACAGAAATGCAATTAAACACACTATTTGTTGAATTAACTGAAATGTCAAAAACGGGTTATTTTGGTGTATTTCAGCATGTTATGCACCAAACCTCAGACATGCAGATAAAACACTATATTTGTTAAAACGTCTTATGAGTTTTTAAGGCGTTTTGTGGAAAAAAACTATCTTGATTGAAATTTTTTTATATTCGTTATTTTACATTGTTATGCTTCAAAACGATAAAATTGATGAACACAAGCTAATATAGAGAAAAAGTCAAATGAACGAAAATGTGTTATTTTAGTAGGGTTCAGCTTTTTTTGCACCAAAAAAAAAAAAGAAATGCAGTTAAAACACACTATTCATTGAATTAAGTGAAATATGTAAAAAACGGGTTATTTTGGGGTATTTCAGCATTTTATGCACCAAAACTCAGAAATGCATATAGAAAACTATATTTAAAAATAAAGTCTTATTTCTGTGTTTTTTAGGTGTTTTATGAAAAATAATTATCTCGATTGAAAATTTTGTATATTCGTCATTTTACATTGTCATGCTTCAAAACGATAAAATTGATAAAAACAAGCCAATATAGAGAAACAAAAGTCAAAGTAACGAAAATTTGTTATTTTAGTATATTTCAGGGATTTTTTACACCAAAACACAGGAATACAGTAAAAACATACTATTTGTTGAATTAACTAAAATATATTAAAAACGGGTTATTTTGCTGTATTTCAGCATATTATGCACCAAAACTCTGAAATACAGATAAAACATTACATTTGTTAAAACGTCTCATTAATGTGTTTTAAGGTGTTTTGTGAAAAAAAATTATCTCGATTGAAAGTTTTGTATATTCATGTCATTTTACTTTGATATGCTTGAAAACGATATAATTGATAAAAACAAGCCAATATTGAGAAGCAAAAGTAAAAGTAACAAAAACGTGATATTTCAGTTTTCAGCTTTTTTTTACACCAAAATTCAGAAATGCAGTTGAACACTATTTGTTGAATTAACTGAAATATGTCAAAAACAGGTTATTTGGGTGAATTTAAGCATTTTATGCAAAAAACCAGAAATGCAAATAAAACATTATATTTGTTAGAACGTCTTATGTGTTTTTAAGGTGTTTTATGAAAATAAACTATCTCGATTGAAATTTTTGTATATACAAGTAATTTTACATTATGCTTCAAAACGATAAAATTCATGAAAACAAGCCAATATAGAGAAACAAAAGTCAAAGTAAAGAATACGTGTTATTTTAGTAGGTTTCAACATTTTTTTTTGGACCAAAACACAAAAATACAGTTAAAACACACTATTTTTTAAATTAAGTGATATATATATATATATATATATATATATATATATATATATATATATATATATATATATATATATACATATAAATGGGTTATTATGGTGTGTTTCAGCATTTTATGCACCAAAACTCCGAAATGTAGATAAAAAACTATATTTGTTAAAACGTCTTATTTGTGTGTTTTAAAGATGTTTTATGAAAAAGAACTATCTCCATTCAAAATTCTGTATATTAGTCATTTAACATTATTAAGCTTCAAAACGATAAAACTGATATAAATAAGCCAACATAGAGAAAACAAAGTAAAAGTAACGAAAACGTGTTATTTTAGTAGTTTTGAGATTTTTTTGCACCATAACACAAAAAATGCATTTAAATACACTATTTGTTGAATTAGCTGAAGTATATCAAAAAACGTGTTATTTTCGTGTATTTCAGCATGTTATGCACCAAAACTAAAAAATACAGATAAAACACTATATTTGTTAAAACGTCTTATGTGTTTTTTAAGGTGTTTTGTGAAAAAAAACTATCTCGATTGAAAATTTTCTATATTCAAGACATTTTATATTGCTATGCTTCAAAGCGATAAAATTGGTGAAAACGAGCCAATATAGAGGAACAAAAGTCAAAGTAACGAAAACGTGTTATTTTAGAAGGTTTCACCTTTTTTTGCACCAAAACACAGAAATGCAAGCAAAACACACTATTTGCTAAATTAACTGAAATATGTCAAAACGGGTTATTTTGATGTATTTCAACATATTATGCACCAAAACTCAGAAATGCAGATATAACACTACATTTGTTAAAACGTCTTATTTATGTGTTTTTAAGGTGTTTTATGAAAAAAAAAACTATATCGATTGAAAATTTTGTATATTCATGTCATTTTATATTATTATGCTTCAAAACGATGAAATTGATGAAAATAAGGCAGTATAGACAAACCAAAGTAAAGGTAACGAAAACGTGTCTTATTAGTAGTTTTCAGCTCTTTTTGCACCAAAACACAAAAATGCAGTTAAACACACTATTTGGTTAATTAGCTGAAATATGTCAAAAACGGGTTATATTGCTGTATTTCAGCATGTTATGCATAAAAACTAAAAAATGCAGATGAAACACTTTGTTACAGCGTCATATTTATGTGTTTTTAAGATGTTTTGTGAAAAAAAGACTATTTTGATTGAAAATTTTGTATATTCAAGTCATTTAACATTTATATGTTTTAAAACGATAAAATTGATGAAAAAAGCCAATATAGAGAAACAAGACTAAAAGTAACGTAAACGTGTTATTTTAGTAGGTTTCAGCTTTTTTTGCAGCAAGACACAGAAATGCAGGCAAAAAAACACTTTGTTGAATCAATTAAAATCTTGAAAAAACGGGTTATTTTGTTGTATCTCAACATATTATGCACTAAAACTCAGAAATGCAGATAATATACTACATTTGTTAAAACGTCTTATTTATGTGATTTTAGGTGTTTTATGAAAAAAAAAACTATCGATTAAAAATTTTGTATATTCATGTCATTTTACATTGTTATGCTTCAAAACGATAAAATTGATGAAAATAAACAAATATAGAGAAACGAAAATAAGAGAAACGAAAACGTGTTATTTTAGAAGTTTTAGCTTTTTTTGCACCAAAACACAGAAATGCAGTTAAACTAATTATTTGTTGAATTAACTGAAATATGTCTTAAACGGGTTATTTTGGTGTATTTCAGCATGTTATGCACCAAAACTCAGAAAAGTAGATGAAAAACTATGTTTGATAAGAACGTCTTATTTATGAGTTTTTAAGGTGTTGTGTGAAAAAATAACTATTCCGATTGAAATTTTTGTATATTCAAGTTATTTTACATTAGTAAGCTTCAAAAAGATAAAATTGATAAAAATAAACCAATATAGAGAAAGCAAAGTAAAAGTAACGAAAACGTGTTATTTTAGTAGTTTTCTGAATTTTTTGCACCAAAACACAGAAATGTAGTTAAATACACTATGTCATAAACGGGTTATTTTGAAGTATTTCAGCATGTTATGCACCAAAACTAAGAAATGAAGATAAAACACTATATTTGTTAAAACGTCTTATGAGTTTTTAAGGTGTTTTTTTTTTTTTTTTTTTTTAAATCTCGATTGAAATTTTTTATATTCAAGTCATTATACATTGTGATGCTTCAAAACGATAAAATTGATGAAAACAAGCCAATATAGAAAAACAAAAGTAAAAGTAACACAAAAGTGTTATTTTAGTAGGTTTCAGCTTTTTTTGCACCAAATCACAAAAATGCAGTTAAAACACAGTATTGGTTGGATTAACAGAATTGTCAAAAACAGGTTATTTTGGGGTATTTCAGCATGTTATGCACCAAAACTCAGAAATGCAGATAAAACACTATTTTTGTTAATCCGTCTTATTTTGGTGTTTTAAAGGTATTTTGTGAAAAAAAAAATTCTCGATTGAAATTTTGTATATTCAAATCATTTTAGAATGTTATGTTTCAAAAGAATGAATTTGATGAGAACAAGCCAATATAGAGAAACAAAAGGCAAAGTAACGAAAACGTGTTATTTTAGTAGGTTTTAGCTTTTTTTTGCACCAAAACACAGAAATGCAGTTAAAACACACTATATGTTGAATTAAGTGAAATATGTCAAAAACGGGTTATTTTGGTGTTTCAGCATTTTTTTCCACCAAAACTCAGAAATGCAGATAAAAAACTATATTTGTTAAAACGTCTTATTTTTGTGTTTTTAAGATATTTTATGAAAAAAAACTATCTCCATTGAAAATTTTGTATATGCAAGTCATTATACATTATTATGCTTCAAAACGATAAAACTGATGAAAATAAGTCATTATAGAGAAAGCAAAGTAAAACGTGGTATTTCAGTAGTTTTCAGCTTTTTTTTTTAACCAAAACACAGAAATGCAGTTAAATACACCATTTATTGAATTAGCTGAAATATGTAAAAAACGGGTTATTTTGGTGTATTTCAGCATGTTAAGCGCCAAAACTCAGAAATGCATATAAAACACTATATATGTTAAAACGTCTTATGTGTTTTTAAGTCATTTTTTGAAAAAAACTATCTCGATTGAAATTTTTTGTATATTCAAGTCATTTTACATTGTTATGCTTCAAAACGATAAAACTGAGGAAAATAAGCCAATATAGAGAGTGCAAACTAAACGTAATGAAAACGTGTTATTTTACTAGTTTACAGATTTTTTACACCAAAACACAGAAATGCATTTTATACATATTTGTTAAATATTAACTGAAATATGTCAAAAAACGGGCTATTTTGGTGTTTTTCAGCATGTTATGCAACAAAACTTAGAAATGCAAATAAAACACTATATTTGTTAGAACGTTTTCATTTATGTTTTTAAGGTGTTTTGTGAAACAAAAAACTATCTTGATTGAATTTTTTTGTATATTCAAGTCATTTTACAATCTTATGCTTGAAAATGAAAAAAAATGATAAAAACAAGCCAAAATAGGGAAACCAAAGTAAAAGTAATGAAAACGTGTTATTTTAGTAGGTTTCATCTTTTTTTTACACTAAAACATGACAATGCAGTTAAAACACACTATTTATTGAATTAAATTAAATATATGAAAAACGGGTTATTTTTGGTGTATTTCAGCATGTTATGCACCAAAACTCAGAAATGCAGATAAAACACTATATTTTTTAAAACGTTTCATTTATGTTTTTTTAAGGTGTTTTGTGTAAAAAAAAACTCGATTGAAAATTTTGTATATTCAAGTCATTTTACATTTTTTTGCTTTAAAACGATAAAATTTTTGAAAAAAGCCAATATAGAGAGAGAAAAGTCAAAGTAACGAAAACGTGTTATTTTAGTAGGTTTCAGCTTTTTTTCCACCAAAACACAGAAATGTAGTTAAAACACACTTTTTGTTAAATTAAGTGAAATATGTAAAAAAAACGGGTTATTTTGGTGTGTTTCAGCATATTATGCACCAAAACTAAGAAATGCAGATAAAAGACTATATTTGTTAAAAAAAAATCTTATTTGTGTGTTTTTAAGATGTTTTATGAAAAAAAAACTATCTCGATTGAAAATTTTGTATATTCAAGTCATTTTTACATTATTATGCTTTAAAACGATGAAATTGATGAAAATAAGCAAATATAGAGAAAGCAAAGTAAAATAACGAAAACATTATTTTAGTAGTTTTTAGTTTTTTATGCACCAAAACAAAGAAATGCAGTTAAACACACTATTTGTTGAATTAACTAAAATATGTCAAAAACAGGTTATTTTGGTGTATTTCTGCATGTTCTGGATGAAAACTCAGAAATACAGATAAAACACTACATTTCCTGAAACATCTTATTTGTGTGTTTTTAAAGTGTTTAATAAAGAAAAAAAATTCTCGATTGAAAATCTTGTATATTCAAGTCATTTTATATTATTATGTTTCTAAACGATAAAATTGATGAAAACAAGCCAATATAGAGAAACAATTGTAAAATTAAAGGAAATGTGTTATTTTGGTAGGTTTGAGTTTTTTTTTTTTTGCACCAAAGCACAGAAATACAGTCAAAACACACTATTTGTTGAATTAACTTAAATATATAAAAAACGAGTTATTAGGGTATACTGCAGCATTTTATGGTACAAAACTCAGAAATGCAGATAAAAAACTATATGTGTTAGAACGTCTTATTTATGTTTTTTAAGGTGTTTTGTGAAAAAAAACCTAACTCGATTGATATTTTTCTATATTTAAGTCATTTTACATTATTAAGCTTCAAAACGATAAAATTGATGAAAAGAAGCCAATATAGAGAAAAAAAGTAAAAAATAAGGAAAACATTTTATTTTTAGTTTGTTTCAGCCTTTTTTGCACTAAAACACATAAATGAATTTAAAACACACTATTTGTTGAATTAACTAAAATATGTCAAAAAACGGGTTGTTTTGGTGTATTTCAGCATGTTATGCACCAAAACTCAGAAATGCAGATAAATCATTATATTTGTTAAAACGTTTTATTTGTGTTTTTAAGGTGTTCTGTGAAAAAAAATCTATCGATTAAAATTTTGTATATTCAAGTCAATTTAAATTGTAATGCTTGAAAACGAAAAAATTGCTGAAATTTGGCAAAAACGGATTATTTTGATGTATTTCAGCATCTTATGCACCAAAACTCAGAAATGCAGATAAAATACTACATTTGTTAAAACATCTTCTTTATGTGTTTTTTAGGGGTTTTATGAAAAAAGAAAAAAACTATCTCGATTGAAAGTTATGTATATTCTTGTCATTTTACATTATTATGCTTCAAAACGATGACATTGATGAAAATAAGGCAATATAGAGAAAGGAAAGTAAAAGTAACGAAAACGAGTTATTTTAATAGTTTTCAGCTTTTTTTGCACCAAAACACAGAAATGTACTTAAAAAACATTATTTGTTTAATTAACTGAAATATTTTAAAAACGGGTTATTTTGGTGTGTTTCAGCATTTTTTGAACCAAAACTAAACAATGCAGATAAAACACTATATTTTTTAAAACGTCTTATTTGTTTGTTTTTAATGTTTTTTTTTTTTTTTTTTAATTATCTCGATTGAAATTTTTCTATATTCAAGTCACTTTACATTATTATGCTTCAAAACGATAGAATTGATGAAAACAAGCCAATATAGAGAGAGTAAAGTAAAAGTAACGAAAACGTGATAATTTAGGAGGTTTCAGCTTTTTTTGCTATAAAACACAGAAATGCAGGTAAAACATACTATTTGTTGAATTAAGTGAAATATGTCAAAAACGGGTTACTTTGGTGTGTTTCAGCATGTTATGCACCAAAACTCAGAAATGCAGATAAAACACTATATTTGTTAAAATGTCTTATTTGTGTGTTTTAAGGTGTTTTATGAATAAAACTATCTCAATTGAAATTTTTGTATATATAAGTCTGTTACGGCCCGGCCCGCCCGTAACATACTCCACTACCATCACCTCTTCCGCTTGTTACCTCGTTCGCCACCTCTCCGCCTCCCCTTCCACGTCATCGTCTCGTGAACCTTCCACGCTACCGTCTCATGAACCCTCCACGTCACCGTCTCATGAAGCCCCGCTACTGTCCCGAAGTTGGATTCACGCGGCCCCATTGGACTCAACCAGAAGTGTTAAGACAGATCTTGGCTTTCTGGAAGAAGTCGAGGTCCAGACCTCAACCAGTGAACACAACGCCTCTTGGGTCTACTTTGGGATCAACCATCACCCAGCACTTCATCACTGCGACATCGCATAAGTATCACTTCCCCTCGTCCCGTGTTTTCCACATTGCCTCCATATAGGATTAGGATTAATGTTAGGTATTAAGTTGGGTTCTTTATTGTTGTATTTATTACTGTGTTATATGTATATGTGTATGTTACTTCCATGTTTTATGTTATATATCTGTGTTTCATGTCTCATGTTATATCTATGTGTGTCAGTTTCATTATGGGTTATTAAAATAGGTTTTTAAAGTGCCCCCTTTGCATTTCCTCACCAGTTGAATCTGCATTTTTTTTTTTTTATTGTTATTATTCACCGTCTCCCCGATATCAATCTTACCCGTTCAACCGATGAACGTAAATAGTCATTTTACATTGTTATTGTTCAAAACGATAAAATTGATGAAAATAAGCCAATATAGAGAGCGCAAACTAAAAGTAATGAAAACGTGTTATTTTAGTAGTTTTTAGAATTTTTTCCACCAAAACACAAATGCAATTTTAACATACTATTTGTTGAATATTAACTGAAATATGTCAAAAAACGGGTTATTTTGGTGTTTTTCAGCATGTTATGCAACAAAACTTAGAAATGCAGATAAAACACTATATTTTTTAGAAAGTTTTATATATGTGTTTTTAAGGTGTTCTGTGAAAAAAAACTCGATTGAAATTTTTTGTATATTCAAGTCGTTTTACATTTTTATGCTTATATAGGATTAGGATTATTGTTAGGTATTAAGTTGGGTTTTTTATTGTTGTATTTATTACTGTGTTATATGCATATGTGTATGTTATTTCCCTGTTTCATGTTATATATCTGTGTTTCGTTTCATGTCTCATGTTATATCTAATATGTGTCAGTTCCATTATGGGTTATTAAAATAGGTTTTTAAAGTGCTCCCTTTGCATTTCCTCACCAGTTGAACCTGCAGTGTTTTTTTTTTTTTATTGTTATTGTTCACCAGCTCCACGATGCCAATCTTACTCGTTTAACCGGTGAATGTAACAAGTCATTTTACATTGTTATGCTTCAAAACGATAAAATTGATGAAAATAAGCCAATATAGAGAGCGCAAACTAAAATTAATGAAAACGTGTTATTTTAGTAGTTTTCAGATTTTTTACACCAAAACACAGAAATTCAATTTTAACATACTATTTGTTGAATATTAACTGAAATATGTCAAAAAACGGGTTATTTTGGTGTTTTTCAGCATGTTATGCAACAAAACTTAGAAATGCAGATAAAACACTATATAAGTTAGAACTTTTTATTTATGTGTTTCTAAGGTGTTCTGTGAAAAAAAAACTATCTCAATTGAAATTTGTTGTATATTCAAGTCATTTTATTTTACATTCTTATGCTTCAAAACGATAAAATTGATAAAAACAAGCCAAAATAGGGAAACTAAAGTAAAAGTAATGAAAAACGTGTTATTTTTTTAGGTTTCAGCTTTTATTACACCGGAATACAAAAAATGCAGTTAAACACACTATTTGTTAAATTAACTGAAATATGTGAAAAAACGGGTTATTTTGGTGTATTTCATTTCAGGAAGGTATGCACCAAAACTCAGAAATGCATATAAAACACTATATTTGTTAAAACATCTTATTTATGAGTTTTTAAGTTTTTTTGTGAAAAAAAAGTATCTCGATTGAAATTTTTGTATATTTAAGTCATTTTATTGTTATGCTTCAAAACGATAAAATTGATGAAAACAAGCCAATATAGAGAAACAAAAGTAAAAGTAACGAAATTGTGTTATTTTAGTAAGTTTCATCCTTTTTTTGCACCAAAACACAGAAATGCAGTTAAAACACACTATTTGTTGAATTAAATTAAATATATGAAAAACGGGTTATATTTGGTGTATTTCAGCATATTAAGCACCAAAACTCAGAAATGCAGATAAAACACTATATATGTTAAAGCGTCTTATTTATGTGTTTTTAAGTTGTTTTGTGAAAAAACTATCTTGATTGAAATTTTTGTATATTTGTCACTTTACATTGTTATTTTTCAAAACGAAAAAAATGATAAAAATAAGCCAATATAGATAAACAAAAGGAAAAGTAACGAAAACGTTTCATTTCAGTAGGTTTCAACTTTTTTTGCACCAAAACATATAAATGCAGTTAGAACAATCTATTTGTTGAATTAAGTGAAATATGTCAAAACCGGGTTATTTTGATGTGTTTCAGCATTTTATGCACTAAAACTCAGAAATGCAGATAAAACACTATATTTGTTAAAATGTCGTCTTTGTGTGTTTTTAAGATGTTTTATTGAAAAAACTATCTCTATTGAAATTTTTTTGTATTTTCAAGTTATTTAACATTGTTATGCTTTAAAACGATAAAAATCATGAAAAGAAGCCAATATAGAGAAACCAAAGTAAAAGTAACGAAAGCATGTTATTTTAGTAGTTTTCAGCTTTTTTATTTGCTTAAAAACTACAGTAATGCAAGCAAAACAGAATATTTGTTGAAATAACTAAAATATGTAAAGAACGGGTTATTTTAGTGTATTTTAACATGTTATGCACCAGAACTCAGAAATGCATTAAAAACGCTATATTTGTGTAAAAAAAAACTATCTTGATTGAAAATTTTGTATATTCAAGTCATTTTACATTGTTATGCTTTAAAACGATAAAATTGATGAAAAAAGCCAATATAGAAAAAGAAAAGTGAAAGTAACGAAAACGTGGTATTTTTAGTAGGTTTAAGCTTTTTTTCCACAACAACACAGAAATGTAGTAAAAAAACACTTTGTTAAATTAAGTGAAATATGTAAAAAACAGGTTATTTTGGTGTGTTTCAGCATTTTATGCACCAAAACTAAGAAATGCAGATAAAACACTATATTTGTTAAAAAATCTTATTTGTGTGTTTTTAAGATGAAAAACAAGTATCTCGATTGAAAATTTTTTATATTCAAGTTATTTTTACATTATTATGCTTCAAAACGATAAAATTGATGAAAAAATGCAAATATAGAGAAAGCAAAGTAAAATAACGAAAACATCTTATTTTGGTAGTTTTCAGCTTTTTATGCACCAAAACACAGAAATGCAGTTAAACACACTATTTGTTGAATTAACTGAAATATGCCAAAAACTTGTTATTTTGGTGTATTTCAGCATGTTTTGGACGAAAACTCAGAAATACAGATAAAACACTATATATGTTGATAAGTCTTATTTGTGTGTTTTTAAAGTGTTTAATGAAAAAAAAACTATATCGATTGAAAATCTTGTATATTCAAGTCATTTTATATTATTATGTTTTTAAATTATAAAATTGATGAAAATAAGCTAATATAGAGAAACAAAAGTCAAAGTAACGAAAATATTACTTGGTAGGTTTTTTTTTCCACCAAAACACAGAAATACAGTTAAAACACACTATTTGTTGAGTTAACTGAAATATATCAAAAACGAGTTATTAGGGTATCTTCTTCTTCTTCTTCTTCTTCCTCAGCTTATATCCCATCTTCATATGGGGTCGCTGTTCCTCGCTAGTCTCTTCCAGATATTCTTTTCAGCCACCTGATTTTCTAGCAGTCCTTTTTTCACTCATATCTTCTCTCAGCTTGTCCTTCCATCTCAGCTTCGGTCTATTTCTTCTTCTTTCCACCTCCATAGTCATTGCTCTTCTTTACATAGTTTTCATCTCTTCTCATTACATGCCCATACCAATTTAACCTTCTTTCTTGCATCTTTGAACTTATCTCTGCAACTTTCACTGTGCCTCATATCAACTCGTTCTGGATCTTATCTTTTCTTGTCACACCGCACATCCATCTTAACATTCTCATTTCTGCTACATCAACCTTCTTTTCATGTACCTTCTTCATAGCCCAAGTTTCACTTCCATACATCATTGCAGGCCTTACTGCTGCTTTGTAAACTTTACCTTTCAGTCTTGCACTTAATTTTCTGTCACATAGAACCCCTGACATTTTTCGCCAGGAATTCCATCCACACTGAATCCGATGGTTTATTTCTACATCTAGTTCATAGTTACATGCGATCCAAGATATCGGAAGGCAGTAACTCTCTTAATGGCTTATCTATACTCATATCATCTCCACCATCTACCGCATTAAAGGGTAGGTACTCGGTCTTGCTTCTACTAATCTTCAAACCTCTATCCTCTAGTGCACCTTTCCATCTCGAAAGTTCCCCCCGCAGATCAGCTTTTGTCTCACTTACCAGAACGATATCATCAGCAAATACCATTGTCCATGGTGCTTCTCTTCTCACGTCTTCGCTTAAGACATCCATAATTAGATAAAAAAGATAAGGGCTAAGAGCCGATCCCTGATGTAGTCCAACTCTGATGGTAAATCCTTCTGTAGCCCCAACACAGCTAGCAACATATCTTGCACCAGCCTCACATATTTTTCACTAACACCTTTCTCCCTCATACATCTCCAAACCTCTGACCTTGGGACACGATCATATGCTTTCTCAAGGTCTATGAAAGCAATGTTTCAGGGCAAATATTAGGGTTATTAGGGTATATTGTAAAATTTTATGCTACAAAACTCAGAAATGCAGATAAAAATCTATATTTGTTAGAACGTCTTATTTATGTTTTTTAAGGTGTTTTGTTAAAAAAAACCTAACTCGATTGATATTTTTCTATATTCAAGTCATTTTATATTGATATGCTTCAAAAACGATAAAATTAAAGAAAAGAAGCCAATATAGAGAAAAAAAGTAAAAAATAAGGAAAACATGTTATTTTAGTTTGTTTCAGCCTTTTTTGCACTAAAACACATAAATGAATTTAAAACACACTATTTGTTTTATTAACTAAAATATGTAAAAAAACGGGTTATTTTGGTGTATTTCAGCATGTTATGCACCGAAACTCAGAAATGGAGATAAATCATTATATTTGTTATAACGTTTTATTTATGTGTTTTAAGGTGTTCTGTGAAAAAAAATTATCGATTAAACATTTGTATATTCAAGTCAATTTACATTATAATGCTTAAAAAAGATAAAATTGCTGAAATTTGGCAAAAACGGGTTATTTTCGACTATTTCAGCATATTATGCACCAAACGTCTGAAGTGCTGATAAAATACTACATTTGTTAAAACATCTTTGTGTTTTAGGTGTTTTATGAAAAAAAAAGAAAAAACTATCTCGATTGAAAGTTATGTATATTCATGTCATTTTACATTATTATGCTTCAAACGATAACATTGATATAAATAAGGCAATATAGAAAAAAAATAAATAAAAGTAACGAAAATGTGTTATTTTAGAAGTTTACAGCTTTTTTTGCACCAAAACACAGAAATGTACTTAAAAACACTATTTGTTTAATTAACTGAAATATATAAAAAAACGAGTTATTTTGGTGTGTGTCAGCATTTTTTGCACCAAATCTCAACAATGCAGATAAAACACTATATTTGTTAAAACGTCTTATTTGTGTGTTTTTAATGTGTTTTATGAAAAAAATTATCTCGATTGAAAATTTTGTATATTCGTCACTTTACATTATTATGCTTCAAAACGATAAAATTGATGAAAACAAGCCAATATAGAGAACAAAGTAGAAGTAACGAAGACGTGTTATTTTATTAGTTTTCAGGTTATTTTGCACCAAAACACATAAATACAGTTAAACACACTATTTGTTGAATTAGCTAAAATATGTCAAAAACTAGTTATATTGATGTATTTCATCATGTTATGCACCAAAACTCAAAATTAAAGATAAAACACTATATTTGTTAAAATGTTTTATTTATGTGTTTTAAGGTGTTTTTTGAAAAAAAACTATTTTGATTGAATATTTTGTATATTCAAGACATTTTACATTGTAACCTTTCAAAATGATAAAATTGATAAAAACAAGCCAAGAAGGAGAAACAAAAGTAAAAGTAATGAAAACGTGTTATTTTAGTACGTTTCAGATTTTTTTGCACCAAAACTCAGAAATGCAGATAAAACACTATATATGTTAGAATGTCTTATTTATGTGTTTTTAAGGTGTTTTGTGAAAAAAAACTATTTATATTATATTGAAGTCTTTTTCCATTGTCATGCTTTAAAACGATAAAATTGATGAAAACAAGCCAATATAGAGAAACAAAAATAAAGGTAAGGAAAACGTGTTATTTTAGTAGCTTTCACTTTTTTTGCACCAAAACACAGAAATGCAGGCAAAACACACTATTTGTTGAATTAACAAAAATATGTCAAAAACGGCATATTTTGTTGTGTTTCAGCGTGCATACTCAGAAATGCATATAAAATACTACATTTGTTAAAATGTCTTTTTTTTTATGGATTTTTAGTTGTTTTATGGAAAAAAAAAACTATCTCCATTGAAAATTTTGTATATTCATGTCATTTTACATTATTATGCTTCAAAACGATAATATTGATGAAAATAATCCAATATAGAGAAAGGAAATTAAAAGTAACGAAAACATATTATTTTAGTAGTTTTGAGCTTATTTTGCACCAAAACACAAAAATGCAGTTAAAACACATTATTTGTTTAATTAAATATAATATATGAATAACTGGTTATTTTGTGTGTTTCAGCATTTTATGCACCAAAACTCAGAAATGCAGATAAAACAATAAATTTGTTAAAACGTCTTATTTGTGTGTTTTTAAGGTGTTTTATGAAAAAAAGTAGCTAGATTGAAAATTTTCTATATCAGTTATTTTACATTATAATGCTTCAAAACAATAAAATTGATGAAAACAAGCCAATATAGAGAAACACAAGTAAAAGTAACAAAAACGTGTTATTTTAGTAGGTTTCAGCTTTTTTTGCACCAAAACACAGAAAGCAGTTAAAATATAATATTTGCTGAATTTAGTGAAATATGTCAAAAACCGGTTATTTTGGTGTGTTTCAGCATTTTATGCACTAAAACTAAGAAATGCAGATAAAAAAAAAATGAATTTCTTAAAACGTCTTATTTGTGTATTTTTTGAGATGTTTTATGAAAAAAAAAAAATGTATCTCGATTGGAACTTTTGTATATTCAAGTCATTTTACATTGTTATGCTTCAAAATGATAATATTGATAAAAAAAAGCCAATATAGACAAACGCAAGTAAAAGTAAGGAAAATGTGTTATTTTAGTAGGTTTGAGCTTTTTTAGCACGAAAACACAATAATGAAGGCAAAATACACTATTTGTAGAATTAACTGAAATATGTCAAAAATTGGTTATTTTGGTGTGTTTCAGCATTTTATGCACAAAACTCAGAAATGCAGATAAAACATAATATTTGTTAAAATGTCTAATTTGTGTTTTAAGGTGTTTTGTGAAAAAAAAAAATTATATGAAAATTTTCTATATTCATGTCATTTTACATTATTATGCTTCAAAACGATAAAACTGTTAAATTTATGCCAATATAAAGAAAACAAAGTAAAAGTAACGGAGATTATTATTATTATTATTATTATTATTATTATTATTATTATTATTATTATTATTAGTTTTCAGGTTTTTTTTGCACCAAAACACAGAAATACAGTTAAATATACTATTTGTTGAATTAGAAAATGTGTCAAAAACGTGTTATATTGATGTATTTCAGCATGTTATGCACCAAAACTCAAAAATATAGATAAAACAATATATTGGCTAAAATGTCTTATTTTTGTGTTTTTTTTAGGTGAAAAAAACTATCTCGATTGAAATTTTTGTATATTCAAGTCATTATACATTTGTTATGCTTCAAAACGATAAATTTGATAAAATTAAGCCAATATAGTGAAAGCAAAGTAAAATTAAAGAAAACGTGTTATTTTAGTAGTTTTCAGCTTTTTTTGCACCAAAACACAGAAATGCAGTTAAATTACACTATTTGTGGAATTAAGTGAAATATGTCAAATACGGGTTATTTTGGTGTGTTTCAGCATTTTATGCATAAAAATTTAGAAATGCCAATAAAACTCTATATTTGTTAAAACGTCTTATTTGTGTGTTTTTAAGGTGTTTTATGAAAAAAACTATTCCGAATGAAAATTTTGTATATTCAAGTTATTTTACATTATTATGCTTTAAAACGATAAAATTGATGAAAATAAGGCAATATAGAGAAAAGAAAGTAAAAGTAACGAAGACGTGTTATTTTAGTAGTTTTCAGGTTATTTTGCACTAAAACACATAAATACAGTTAAACACACTATTTGTTGAATTAGCTAAAATATGTCAAAAACTAGTTATATTGATGTATTTCAGCATGTTATGCACCAAAACTCAAAATTAAAGATAAAACACTATATGTGTTAAAATGTTTTATTTATGTGTTATTAAGGTGTTTTTTGAAAAAAAACTATTTTGATTGAAAATTTTGTTTATTCAAGACATTTTACATTGTTACCTTTCAAAATGATAAAATTGATAAAAACAAGCCAATAAGGAGAAACAAAAGTAAAAGTAACGAAAATGTGTTATTTTAGTACGTTTCAGATTTTTTTGCACCAAAACTCAGAAATACAGATAAAACACTATATATGTTAGAATGTCTTATTTATGTATTTTTAAGGTGTTTTGTGAAAAAACTATTTATATTAGAAATTTTATATATTGAAGTCTTTTTACATTGTCATGCTTTAAAACGATAAAATTGATGAAAACAAGGCAATATAGAGAAACAAAAATAAGGGTAACGAAAACGTGTTATTTTAGTAGGTTTCACCTTTTTTGCACCAAAACACAGAAATGCAGGCAATACAAACTTTGTTGAATTAACTAAAATATGTCAAAAACGGCATATTTTGTTGTGTTTTAGCGTGCATACTCAGAAATGCATATAAAATACTACATTTGTTAAAATGTATATTCATGTCATTTTACATTATTATGCTTAAAAATAATATAATATTGATAAAAATAAGCCAATATAGAGAAAGAAAATTAAAAATAACGAAAACGTATTATTTTAGTAATTTTCAGCTTATTTTGCAATAAAACACACAAATGCAGTTAAAACACAGTATTTGTTGAATTATGTCTAATATATCAATAACTGGTTATTTTGTGTGTTCCAGCATTTTATGCAGGAAAACTCAGAAATGCAGATAAAACAATGTATTTGTTAAAACGTCTTATTTGTGTGTTTTTAAGGTGTTTTATGAAAAAAAAGTATCTAGATTGAAATTTTTTTATATATCAGTTATTTTACATTATTATGCTTCAAAACGATAAAATTGATGAAAACAAGCCAATATAGAGAAACAAAAAGTAAAGTAATAAAAACGTGTTATTTTAGTAGGTTTCAGCTTTTTTTTGCACCAAAACACAGAAAACAGTTAAAATATAATATTTGTTGAATTAAGTGAAATATTTCAGAAACCGGTTATTTTGGTGTGTTTCAGCATTTTTTATGTACCAAAACTCAGAAATGCAGATTAAAAAAAAATTGAATTTTTTTAAAACGTCTTGTTTGTGTGTTTTGTATGGTGTTTTATGAAAAAAAATGTATCTCAATTGGAACTTTTGTATATTCAAGTCATTTTACATTGTTATGCTTCAAAATGATAATATTGAAAAAAAAGCCAATATAGACAAACCAAAGTAAAAGTAAGGAAATTGTGTTGTTTTAGTAGGTTTGAGCTTTTTTAGCATGAAAACACAAAAATGCAGGCAAAACACAC
Source organism: Portunus trituberculatus (assembly GCF_017591435.1). NCBI lineage: Eukaryota > Metazoa > Arthropoda > Malacostraca > Decapoda > Portunidae > Portunus > Portunus trituberculatus. The sequence goes on from NC_059304.1 coordinate 31,466,533, forward strand.
TATTTGTAGAATTAACTAAAATATGTCAGAAATATGTTATTTTGGTGTGTTTCAGCATTTTATGCACCAAAACTTAGAAATGCAGATAAAACACAATATTTGTAAAAATGTCTTATATATGTGTTTTAAGGTGTTTTGTGAAAAAAACTTTTTTGATTGAAAATTTTGTATATTTGTCATTTTACATTATTTTACTTCAAAACGATAGAACTGATGAAAATAAGCCAATATAGAGAAAAGAAAGTAAAAGTAATGAAGACGTGTTATTTTAGTAGTTTTCAGGTTTTTTGGTACCAAAACACAGAAATACAGTTAAAAACACTATTTGTTGAATTAGAAAATATGTAAAAAACGAGTTGTATTGGTGTATTTCAGCATATTATGCACTAAAACTCAAAAATATAGATAAAACACTATATTTGTTAAAATGTCTTATTCATGTGTTTTTAAGGTGTTTTTTTGAAAAAAACTATCTCGATTGAAATTTTTGATTATTCAAGTTATTTTATATTGTTATGCTTCAAAACGATAAAATTGATAAAAGTAAGCCAACATAGTGAAAGCAAGGTAAAAGTAACGAAAACGTGGTATTTTAGTAGTTTCCAGCTTTTTTTGCACCAAAACACAGAAATGCAGTGAAATTACACTATTTGTTGAATTAAGTGAAATATGTCAAAAACGGGTTATTTTGGTGTGTTTCAGCATTTTATGCACCAAAATTTAGAAATGCCGATAAAACTCTATATATGTTAAAACGTCTTATTTGTGTGTTTTAAGGTGTTTTATGAAAAAAACTATTCTGATTGAAAATTTTGTATATTCAAGTTATTTTACATTATTATGCTTTAAAACGATAAAATTTATGAAAATAAGCCAATATAGAGAAAAACAAAGTAGAAGTAATGAAGACGTGTTATTTCAGAAGTTTTTAGGTTATTTTGCACCAAAACACATAAATACAGTTAAACACACTATTTGTTGAATTAGCTAAAATATGTCAAAAACTATTTATATTGATGTATTTCAGCATGTTATGCACCAAAACTCAAAATTAAAGATAAAACAATATATTTGTTAAAATGTCTTATTTTTGTGATTTAAGGTGTTTTTTGAGAAAAAATGATTTTGATTGAAAATGTTGTATATTCGTCAATATACATTTTTATGCTTCAAAATGATAAAATTGATAAAAACAAGCCAATAAGGAGAAACAAAAGTAAAATTAACGAAAACGTGTTATTTTAGTACGTTTTAGATTTTTTTGCACCAAAACTCAGAAATGCAGATAAAACACTATATATGTTAGATTATCTTATTTTAGTGTTTTTAAAGTGTTTTGTGAAAAAACTATTTATATTAAAAATTTTGTATATTCAAGTCATTTTACATTGTCATGCTTTAAAACGATAAAATTGATGAAAACAAGCCAATATAGAGAAACAAAAATAAGGGTAACGAAAACGTGTTATTTTAGTAGGTTTCACTTTTTTTGCACATAAACACAAAAATGCAGGCAAAACACACTTTGTTGAATTAACTAAAATATCTCAAAAACGGGTTATTTTGATGTATTTCAGCGTGCAGACGCAGAAATGCATATAAAATACTACATTTGTGAAAACGTCTTTTTTTTTATGGGTTTTTAGGTGTTTTATGAAAAAAAACTATCTTGATTGAAAATTTTGTATATGCATGTCATTTTACATTAATATGCTTTAAAACGATAATATTGATGAAAATAATCCAGTATAGAGAAAGGAAATAAAAAAAAACGAAAACGTATTATTTTAGTACTTTTTAGCTTATTTTGCACTAAAACACAGAAATGCAGTTAAAACACAGTATTAGTTGAATTAAATATAATATATCAATATCTGGTTATTTTGTGTGTTTCAGCATTTTATGCACCAAAACTCAGAAATGCATATAAAACACTATATTTGTTAAAAAGTCTTATTTGTGTGTTTTTAAGGTGTTTTATGAAAAAAAAGTATCTAAATTGAAATTTTTTTTATATTTCAGTTATTTTACATTATTATGCTTCAAAACAATAAAATTGATAAAAACAAACCAAATATAGAGAAACATAAGTAAAAGTAATAAAAACGTGTTATTTTAGTAGGTTTCAGCATTTTTTGCACCAAAACACAGAAAGCAGTTAAAATAGAATATTTGTTGAATTATGTGAAATATGTAAAAAAAACCGGTTATTTTGGTGTGTTTCAGCATTTTGTGCACCAAAACGGAGAAATGCAGATAAAAAATTGAATTTTTTAAAACGTCTTATTTGTGTGTTTTTTAAGGTGTTTTATGAAAAAAAAATGTATCTCGATTGGAACTTTTGTATATTCAAGTCTTTACATTGTTATGCTTCAAAATGATATTGATAAAAAAAAGCCAATATAGACAAACGCAAGTAAAAGTAAGGAAAATGTTTTTTTTAGTAGGTTTGAGCATTTTTAGCGCGAAAACACAAAAATGCAGGCAAAACACACTATTTGTAGAATTAACTGAAATATGTCAAAAATGGTTTATTTTGGTGTGTTTCAGCATTTTATGCACCAAAACTCAGAAATGCAGATGAAACATAATATTTGTTAAAATGTCTTATGTGTTTAAGGTGTTTTGTGAAAAAAAACTATTTTGATTGAAAATTTTGTATATTCGTCATTTTACATTTTTATGCTTCAAAACGATAAAATTGATAAAAACAAGCCAATAAGGAGAAACAAAAGTAAAATTAACGAAAACGTGTTATTTTAGTACGTTTCAGATTTTTTTGCACCAAAACTCAGAAATGCAGATAAAACACTATATATGTTAGAATATCTTATTTTTAGTGTTTTTAAGGTGTTTTGTGAAAAAAACTATTTATATTAAAAATTTTGTATATTTAAGTCATTTTACATTGTCATGCTTTAAAACGATAAAATTGATGAAAACAAACCAATATAGAGAAACAAAAATAAGGGTAACGAAAACGTGTTATTTTAGTAGGTTTCACCTTTTTTGCACCAAAATACAGAAATGCAGGCAAAACACACTATTTGTTGAATTAACTGAAATATATAAAAAACGAGTTATTTGGGTATATTGCATATTCAGAAATGCAGATAAAATACTACATTTGTTAAAACGTCTAATTGATGTGTTTTTTAGGAGTTTTATGAAAAAAAACTATCTCAATTGAAAATTTTGTATACTCATGTAATTTACATTTTTATGCTTCAAAACAATAAAATTGATGAATATAAACTAATATAGAGAAAGGAAAGAAAAAGTAACAAAAACGTGTTATTTTAGTTTTCAACTTTTTTTCCACCAAAACACAAAAATGCAGTTAAACACACTATTTGTTGAATTCACTGATATATGTCAAAAACGGGTTATTTTGATGTATTTCAGCATGTTATGTACCAAACCTCTGAAATGCAGATAAAACAGTATATTTTTTAAAAATTCTTATTTATGAGTTTTCAGGTGTTTTGTGAAAAAAAAATATCTCGATTAAAATTTTTGTATATTCAGGTCATTTTACATTGTTATGCTTAAAACGACAAAATTGATGAAAACAAGCCAATATAGAGAAACAAAAGTAGAAGTAACAAAAACGTGTTATTTTAGTAGGTTTCCGCTTTTTTTGCTCCAAAACACAGAAATGCAGATAAAACACTACATTTTTCTTAAAACGTCTTATTTGTGCGTTTTTAAAATGTTTTACGAAAACGAACTTTCTCCATTTAAAATGTTGTAAATTTAGTCATTTTATATTATTATGATTCAAAACGATAAAATTGTTGAAAATAAGCCAATATAGAGAAAGCAAAGTAAGAATAACGAAAACGTGTTATTTTAGTAGTTTTCAGCTTTTTTTTTGCACTAAAACACAGAAATGCAGTTAAACACACTATTTGTTGAAATAACTGAAATATGCCATAAACGGGTTATTTTGGTGTATTTCAGCATGTTATGCACCAAAACTCAAAAATGCAGATAAAACACTATATATATTACAACGTCTTATTTGTGAGTTTTTAAGGTGTTTTGTGAAAAAACTATCTCGATTGAAATTTTTGTATATTTGTTATTTTACAATTCAGTGGTTCCCAACCTAGGGGTAAATTACCCCAGTGGGGTAATGACCCCATATTTTTGGGGTAATGGATGTTTGGCATGGGATGAGGCAATCAGTTTACATTTTCATATAATTTCAATGAAGATTTCTATTAATTTTTTCTGCTTTCTATGTATGAACTAAAATTACTTCTTTTCGTATTATAGATTTGCATTATTGTGTTGCATAGTTTCTATTTTGTCTGTTTTTGAAGTATGAAATACAGTTACTTTTTTTCCTATATTATTATTTTCCTATATTGTTCATTGGGGTAATGGATGATTGTGAAATTGTATTTTTGGGTAATCGCTGCGAAAAGGTTGGGAAACACTGTTTTACATTGTTATGCTTCAAAACGACAAAAATGCTGAAAAAAGCCAATATAGAGAAGGCTAATTAAAAATAACGAAAACATGTTATTTTAGTTGTTTCCAGCTTTTTTTTGCACTAAAACACAGAAATGCAGTTAAACACACTACTTGTTGAATTCATTGAAATGTCAAAAATGTGTTATTTTGGTGTATTTCAGTATGTTATGCACCAAACCTCAGAAATGCAGATAAAACACCATATTTGTTAAAACGTCTTATTTTTTAGTTATTTTTTTTTTATATTCGTCATTTTACATTGTTATCCTTCAAAACGATAAAATCGATAAACACAAGCTAATATAGAGAAACAAAAGTCAAATTAACGAAAACGTGTTATTTTAGTAGGTTTCAGCTTTTTTTTTTTGCAACAAAACACAGAAATGCAGTTACAACAAACTATTTGTTGAATTAAGTGAAATATGTCAAAAACGGGTTAATTTGGGGTGTTTCAGCATTTTATGCAACAAAACTTATATATTCAGATAAAACACTTTATTTTTTAAAAAGTCTTACTTGTGTAATTTTAAGGTGATTTATGAAAAAAAAAATCTCGATTGAAAATTTTGTATATATGTCATTATACATTATCATGATTAAACGATAAAATTGATGAAAACAAACCAATATAGAGAAACAAAAGTCAAAGTAACGAAAATGTGTTATTTTAGTAGATTTCAGGTTTTTTTGCACCCAAACACACAAATGACGTTAAAACACACTATTTGTTGAATCAAGTAAAATATGTTAAAGACGGGTTATTTAGGTGTATTTCAGCATGTTATGCACCAAAACTCTAAAATGCAGATGAAACACTATATTTTTTAAAACGTCTCCTTTATGTGTTTTTAAGGTGTTTTGTGAAAAAAACTATCTCGATTGAAATTTTTGTATATTCAACACTTTTTACATTCATATTCTTTAAAACGATAAAAGTGATGAAAACAAGCAAATACAGAGAAGTAAAAGTCAAAGTAAAGAATGAGTGTTATTTCAGTAGGTTTCAACTTTTTTTTGTACCAAAACACAGAAATACAGTTAAAACACACTATTTGTTGAAATAAGTTATAAATATAAAAAAGGGTTATTTTTGTGTGTTTCAGCATTTTATGCACCAAAATTCAGAAATGCAGATAAAAAACTATATTTGTTAAACCGTTTTATTTGTGTTTTTTTAAAGATTTTTTTTATGAAAAAGAACTATCTATCTTCATTGAAAATTCTAAATATTCAAGTCATTTTACGTTATTATGCTTAAAAACAATAAAACTGATGAAAATAAGCCAATATAGAGAAAGCAAAGTAATAGTAACAAAAACGTGTTATTTTAGTAGTTTTGAGCTTTTTTTTGCACCAAAACACCAAAAAATGCATTTAAATAAACTATTTGTTGAATTAGCTGAAATATGTCAAAAAAACGTGTTATTTGCGTGTATTTCAGCAACTGAAAAATGCAAATAAAACACTATATTTGTTATAACGTCTTATTTATGTGTTTTTAAGGTGTTTTATGAAAAAAACTATCTCGATTGAAAATTTTGTATATTAAAGTCATTTTTACATTGTAATGCTTCAAAACGATAAAATTGATGAATAGAAGCCAATATAGAGAGCAAAAGTCAAAGTAACGTAAACGTGTTATTTTAGTAGGATTCAGCTTTTTTTGCACCTAAACACAGAAATGCACTTAAAACAAACTATATGTTGAGTTAAGTGAAATGTGTCGAAAACGGGTTATTTTGGTGTGTTTTAGCATATTATGCACTAAAAATCAGAAATGCAGATAAAAATGTGAATTTGTTAAAACGTCTTATTTGTGTGTTTTTATGATGTTTTATAAAAAAAACTATCTCCATTGAAAATTTTGTATATTTAAGTCATTTTACATTATTATGGTCTAAAACAATAAAACTGATGAAAATAAGCCAATATAGAGAAAGCAAAGTAAATCGTGTTATATTTGTAGTTTTCAGCTTTTTTTGCACCAAAACACAGAAATAGAGTTAAATACACCATTTATTGAATTGGCTGAAATATGTCAAAAATGGGTTATTTTGGTGTATTTCGGCATGTTAAGCATTAAAACTCAAAAATGCAGATAAAATACTATATTTGTTAAAACGTCTTATTTATGTGTTTTTAAGGTGATTTATGAAAAAGAATTATCTCGATTAATATTTTTCGATATTCAAGTCGATTCTACATTGTTATATTTTAAAACGATAAAAATTATGAAAACAAGCCAATATAGAGAAACAAAAGTCAAAGTAAAGAAAACGTGTTGGTTTAGTAGGTTTCAGCGTTTTTTGCATCAAAACACAGAAATGCAGTTAAATACACTATATGTTGAATTAAGTGGTATATGTCAAGAACGGGTTATTTTGGTGTATTTCAGCACATTACGCACCAAAACTCAGAAATGCAGATAAAACACTACATTTGTAAAATGTCTTATTTATGTGTTTGTAAGCTGTTTTATGAAAAAAAGTCTCGATTGAAAATTTTGTTTATTCAAGTAATTTTACATTGTTGTGCTTCAAAACGATAATGTTGATGAAAACAAACCAATATAGAGGAACAAAAGTCAAAGTAACGAAAAAGTTTTATTTTAGTAGGTTTCAGCTTTTTTTGCACTAAAACACATAAATGCAGTTAAAACACACTATTTGTTCAATTAAGAGAAATATGTTAAAAACGGGTTATTTTGGTGTGTTTCAGCATTTATGCACCAAAACTCAGAAATGCATATAAATCACTATATTTTTTAAAACGTCATATTTTGTGTTTATAATATATTTTATGAAAAAGACTATCTCCATTGAAAAATTTGTATATTAAAGTCATTTTACATTATAATGCTTTAAAATGATAAAACTAATGAAAATAAGCCAATATAGAGAAAGGAAAGTAGAAGTAAGGAAAACGTGTTATTTTAGTAGTTTTCAGCTTTTTTTGCATCAAAATACAGAAATGCAGTTAAATACACTCAAAAATGCAGATAAAATACTATATTTGTTAAAACGTGCTATTTATGAGTAATTTATAAGGTGTTTTGTAAAAAGAAACGATCTTGATTGAAATTTTTATAGATTCAAGTCATTCTTATGCTTCAAAATGATAGAATTTATGAAAACAAGATTATATGCATAAACAAAAGTAAATGTAATGAAAACGTGTTATTTTAGTAGGTTTCAGCGTTGTTTGCACCAGAACACAGAAATGCAGTTAAAACACAATATTTGTTGAAAAAAGTGAAAGATGTCAAAGACGGTTTATTTTTGTGTGTTTCAGCATTTTATGTACCAAAACTCAGAAATACAGATGAAACACTATATTTGTTAAAACGTCTTATTTGTGTGTTTTTATGGTGTTTTATAAAAAAAACTATCTTGATTGAAAATTTTATATATATGTCATTTTACATTTTTATGCTTGTAAACGATAAAATTGATGAAAACAAGCCAATACAGTGAAACAAAAGTCAAAGTAACGAAAATGTGTTATTTTAATAGGTTTCAGGTTTTTTTGCACAATAACACAAAAATACAGTTAAACACACTATTTGTTTAATTAGCTGAATTATGTCATAAACGGGTTATATTGGTGTATTTCAGCATGTTTTGTACCAAAATTTAGAAATGCAGAGAAAACACTATATTTGTTATAACGTCTTATTTATGTGCTTTTAAGGTGTTCTGTGAAAAAAAAAACTATCGCAATTAAAATCTTTGTATATTTAAATCAAAACGATAAAATTGATGAAAACAAGCCAAAATAGAGAAACCAAAGTATAAATAAGGAAAATATTTTATTTTAGTTAGCTTCAGCTTTTTTTGCACCAAAACACATAAATGAAGTTAAAGCACACTATTTGTTGAATTAACTAAAATATGTCAAAAACCGGTTGTTTTGGTGTATTTCATTATGTTATGAAATGCAGATAAATCACTATATTTGTTAAAACGTTTTATTTATGTGTTTTTAAGATGTTTTGTGAAAACAAACTTTTTTTATTGAAAATTTTGTATTTTGTCATTTTACAATGTTTTGCTTTAAAACGATAAGATTGATGAAAACAAGCCAATATAGAGAATCAAAACTCAAAGTAAAGGAAACATGTTATTTTAGTAGATTTCAGTTTTTTTTGCATCAATACACAAAAATGCATCCAAAACACACTATTTGTTGAATTAACAGAAATATGGCAAAAACGGATAATTTGGTGTATTTCAGCATTTTATGCACCAAACGAAATGCTGATAAAATACTACATTTGTTAAAACGTCTTATTTATGTGTTTTTTACCTGTTTTATGGAAAAAAAAACTATCTCGATAAAAATTTTGTATATATGTCATGTTACATTTTTATGGTTTAAAACGATAAAATTGATGAAAACAAGCCAATATAGAGAAACAAAAGTTAAAGTAACAAAAACGTATTATTTTAGTAGTTTTCAGCTGTTTTTGTACCATAACACAGAAATGCAATTAAAAAAACTATTTGTTGAATCAAGTGACTTATGTAAAAAACGGGTTATTTTGGTGTGTTTTGGCATATTATGTACCAAAACTCAGAAATGCAGATAAAACACTATATTTGTTCAAACGTCTTATTTGTGTGTTTTTAAGGTGTTTTATGTAAAAAAAAACTATCGATTGAAATATTTGTATATTAAAGTCATTTTACATTGTTATGCTTCAAAACGATAAAAATGATGAAAACAATGCAATATAGAGTAACCAAAGTATAAGTAAGTAAAAAGTGTTATTTTAGTAGGTTTCAGTTTTTTTGCACCAAAACACTAAAATGAAGGCAAAACAAACTATTTGTAGAATTAACTTAAATATGTCAGAAACGGGTTATTTTGGTGTGCTTTAGCATTTTATGCACCAAAACACAGAAAAGCAGATAAAACACTATATTTGTTAAAATGTCTTATTTATGTTTTAAGGTGTTTTGTGAAAAAACAATTTTGACTGAAAATTTCATACATTCATGTCATTTTACATTATTATGCTTCAAAACGATAAAATTGATGAAAATAAGGAAATATAGAGAAAGGAAAGTAAAAGTAACGAAAACATGTTATTTTAGTAGTTCTCAGCTTTTTTTGCACCAAAACACAAAAAATGCAGTTTTACGGCCAGCACGTAACATACTCCATTACCATCACCTCCTTCGCTTGCTACCTCGTTCGCCTCTTCTCCACCTCCCTTTCCACGTCACCGTTTCTTGAACCTTCCACGCTACCTTCTCATGAACCCTCCACTTCAACGTCTCATGAAGCCCCGCTACTGTCCCGAAGTTGGATTCACGCGGCCCCATTCGACTCAAGTGGAAGTGTTAAGCAAGCTCCCAGCTTTCTTGAAGTCAGTCGAGGTGAAGGCCTCAACCAGTGAACACAACGCCTCTTGGACTACCATGGGATCCACCTCACCCAGCACTTTACCACTGCGACACCTCTTAAGTATCACTTCCCCTCTTCCCGTGTTTTCCATATTGCCTCCATATAGGATTAGTATTATTGTTAGGTATTAAGTTGGGTTCTTATTTTTATTTATTTATATGTTATATGTGTATGTGTATGTCAGTTGCATGTGTTTATGTTATATCTACATATATGTGTATGTCAGTTACATTATTGGGTTATTAAATAGCTTCTTAAGTGCCCCCTTTGCATTTCCTCACCAGTTGAACCTTCAGTGTTTTTTTTCTTTATTGTTATTGCTTACTGGCCCCCCGATGCCAATCTTACTCGTGAACGTAAGAATTGGCGACCGTGACAGGACCTTTATAACCCTTGTTCAGTGTTCCATTTTTCTGTGGTGTTGTGACTTTGATGTGGTTTTTTTTTCTGGGACTTACTCTGCGTGTGGTTTAAATTTACCTTTGTGCGTTCAAGTGGCTCCTTTTGGGGTAAAAGTGCTTTGTGACTTTCATTGGTATCGCATAGCCGTGGCAGAGCAGGAAACTAGGTATAAAGGTGTGTTCACCGATAGCACTTATCTCTATTTTTTGCACATAGGCAGGTGTGTAATAAGTGTTATCCAAGTGTTGGGATCATCATATGTTCATGCGATCCCTCAATCCCCTCACTTCGCGGATAATTTTTCTTGCTAGTTAGAATTGGCCATTTTAACTAGTCCTTCGGACTAATCCGCCTCCTTATCAATAACAAGTCTCAGTACAATTCGCTCCTCACTCTCAAATCTCGTAACGAGAGTAATCCGGATCTCTCTTAATGCCGTAATCCTCTAGTTTACCCCGTCATTATAATTCCCACTGTTGTACATACTGTAAGAAACCAGGTCACACGATCCAAAAATGTAGACACCCAAATTGCAAGGCCTCTCAACGTCAACCTTCTTTTGTGGCCCTTAAACCTAACACATTTGAGAACAAGAAACCAGTGGCCCTAGGTAACCCTGTCAACTCTCCTCTAGAACTTTATGACTCGTACATGTGTCAAGGTAAAGTGTCCCTGACTGATGGTAAAGACAAGGCAATAAATGTCAAGGTTCTGTGTGATACAGGTGCAGCCCAATCCATCTTAAGGGAAGATGTCATCCCTAACATCAAAAAGGCTTTCAATGGGGAGAAGGTGATCCTTACAGGTCTTGAATCACAGCTCTCCTATCCCTTGGCTAAAATTAGCTTACAGTGCCCGTTCATTTCAGGACAGGTTGTGGTAGCCATTAAACATGGTGAACTGCCAGTACCGGGGATACATCTTGTACTGGATAATGATCTTGCGGGTAACTTGGCTGTTCCAAACTTAATTGTTCTTGATTCTCCCTTAACAGAAAGTCCCACTAAGACCCTGGACGAAACATCCCCTCACTTCTTCCCAGTGTGTGCAGTCACCAGGTCTTAGTCCAAGTCCCCTGCCCTTTCATCACCTCCTCCACCAATGATTGCCTCTACTGACAACTTGTACAATAACATCATTTCAAAGGAGAATTTGATTAATGCTCAGGAACAGGATCTCACTTTGGCTAAGATCAGACATGTTGCCAGTGAGACAAAGGATATGTCTAAATTGCCTTGTTTTTATTATCAGGAAGGAGTCCTGATGCGTGCCTACAGACCTGAACTGAAACAACCTGGTCAGAAATACATTAAGTTGTCGTCCCCTTATCTGTAAGACCAACCATTATAGAACTAGCTTATGATGGATTGTCAGGTCATCTAGGCATTTATAAAACCTACAAGAAGGCTCTTCAACATTTTTTGGCCAGGAATGAAAAAGGATGTGTCACACTATGTAAAAACATGTCACATATGTCAAATTGTGGGTAAGCCTAACGAACGCCTTGTGCCGGCTCCTCTGACGCCTATTCCAGTTCAGACGGAGCCCTTCGAAAAGATCGTTCTAGACTGCGTAGGGCCCTTACCCAAAACCAAACGAGGGAATCCGTATTTGTTAATCCTCATGGATCCCACTACCAGGTACCCTGAAGCATTCCCTCTTAAGAACATCACATCAAAGACCATTGTAAAACATCTAATACATTTTTTCACCTCGGTAGGAATTCCAAAACAAATTCAGTCTGACAAGGGTAGAGCAATTTTTTTCCAACAGATAGGGAATGAGCTAAACATCGACCATGTAACCTCCTCGGCTTACCACCCCCAATCCCAAGGCTGTCTGGAGCGGTTTCACCAAACATTAAAATCCATGATGAAGAAGTATTGCTTGGAACATCAAGGAGACTGGGATGAAAGTATCACTTTCCTTCTCTTCGCTTTAAGAGAATCTCCTCAAGATTCTTTAGGTTACTCCTCTTTTGAATTACTCTACGGTAGACAGATCAGGGGGCCTCTCAAAATATCAAAGGATCAATGGTTTACTCAAAATACTCCTTCAAGCCCCAGTGTGTCTGACTACATCAGCAACCTTAAGAATAAAAATAGTGAAGTCAGATCTTTTGCCAAATCAAACTTCCTCAAATCTCAAACTAAAATGCAACAAAATTCTCTTCCCAAATCTGTCATGAGAAGTTTCAAATCAGGATACGAGGTTTTACTTTTTCTCCCCACTCCAGGCAATGCTCTTCACAGTACGTTCATGGAACCTTATGTTGTGGCTCAAAAACTAAGTCCATTGAACTATGTGGTCCACACTCCTGACCGTCTTAAGGATTCCCAACTAGTTCATATTAATCTAATGAAATCTTACCACTCCAGAGAACCAGAGAACGACTTGTCTCGCTCTGTACCTGTATGTCTGGTAGGGAAGGAGTCTGGTCCTGTGCCCCCCGAGGAAGAGTCCGACATCGAATTCCTCTTCTCGTCACCTAAAGGACGCCTCTCAAACAGCCAAATTATGTCCAACCTTGATGAGGGTTTTCTTTCCTTAACACATTCACAACAGTCTGATCTTAAAAAGTTATTGCTAGACTTTTCAGAAATCACAGGTGACCTTCCAGGACGTTGTATTACTATCCAACATGATATAACTTTAATATCTAATGACATCAAGCCTATAAAACAACCAGCCTATCGCATTTCACCCATTAAAAGAGACTTGATGAAAAAAAGAGGTAGACTATCTGCTCTGTCATCACCTTGCAGAACCTAGTATATCCTCCTGGGCTTCTCCCTGCCTGTTAAGATCTAAGCCAGTTGGTAGTAGTCGATTTTGCACCGACTACAGGAAATTAAATAAAGTGACGGTACCAGACTCCTACTCATTGCCCTTGATAGAGGACCTTATAGATAGCATAGGAGTAGCCATATTTGTAACCACTATAGTTTTACTTAAAGGTTACTACCAGATGCCCCTCTCAGACGAGGCCCGAATAATATCCGTCTTCATCACCCCCTTCGGGCTATACCAATACACAGTTAAGATCTAAGCCAGTTGGTAATAGTCGATTTTGCACTGACTACAGGAAATTAAATAAATTGACGGTACCAGACTCCTACCCATTGTTCTTGATAGAGGACCTTATAGATAGCATAGGAGTAACCAAATTTGTAACCACTATATTTTTACTTAAAGGTTACTACCAGATGCCCCTCTCAGACGAGGCCAGAATAATATCCGTCTTCATCACCCCCTTCGGGCTATACCAATACACAGTGATGCCCTTCGGCTTGTCTAATGTTCCCGCCACCTTCCAGAAGGCTATAAATTACATCATCCAGGACTTGGAGGGAACATCTGCCTATCTGGATGACCTGGTGGTGACTTCGGACGACTGGGTGACACATCTGACCCGTCTCGGAAGGCTGAGGAGTCGGTTGCAGGAAACCGGTCCTACAATCAACCTGGCCAAGTCCACCTTCGTGAAGTCTACGGTGGTCTACCTGGGACATGTGGTGGGGAACAGCAAGATTCGCCCCAAGAGAGCCAACGTAAAGGCCATCCTTGGCTTCCCTGTCCCTACCACCAGGAAAGCTCTCATGAGGTTCTTGGGGACGGCTGGTTTCTACAGACGATTCTGTAGGAACTTCTCCACCCTGGCCGCCCCCCTGACGGACCTTATCAGCACTTCCGTCCCCTTCCACTGGACCCCGACCTGTGACAAAGCCTTCCAACATCTCAAGGCGTTCCTCTCCTCGGAGCCAGAGGTCTGGACGCCAGATCACTCCCGCCCCTTCCATCTACAAGTGGACGTGAATAGAGTTGGAGTGGGTGCTGTCCTCCTACAAGCGGACCCGACAAGCGGCATCCTCCATCCCATCGCCTATCACTCCACCAAGCTAAAGAAACACCAACTCAACTACTCCATCGAAAAGAAGGCTCTGGCACTCGTCCTGGCCCTCGAACGTTTTAAGTGATACCTTCATCCTGGGCCTCAAACTACGAAGGTCTTCACCGATCACAACCCTCTGGCCTTCCTTCACGCCATAAAGAACCGAAACCAACGCATACTTAGGTGGGCCTTGATAACTCAACCCTTCAACTTGGAAGTACACCATATCAAGGGGGTGGACAACATCATCACCGACGCCTTATCAAGATCTCCCGTCTCACCTCCTTCATGAGCCCATTACGAAGGTCTTAGGGGGGAGAAAATGTTACGCCCCGCCCTTAGTATACTCCACTACCATCACCTCCTCCGCTTGCTAACTCGTTCGCCACCTCTCCACCTCTCTTTCCACGTCACCGTTTCATGAACCTTCCACGCCACCGTCTCATGAATCCTCCACGTCACCGTCTCATGAAGCCCCGCTACTGTCTCGAAGTCGGATTCACGCGGCCCCATTCGACTCAAGCAGATGTGTTAAGCAAGCTCCCGGCTTTCTGGAAGTCAGTCGCGGTCAAGGCCACAACCAGTGAACAAAACACCTCTTGGACTACCGTGGGATACACCTCACCCAGCACTTCACCACTGCGACACCTCATAAGTATCACTTCCCCTCGTCCCGTGTTTTCTACATTGCCTCCATATAGGATTAGTATTATTGTTAAGTATTAAGTTGGGTTCTCTGTTATATTTATTTATGTGTTATATGTATATATGTATATCAGTTTCATGTGTTTCATATTATATATATATGTGTATGTCAGTTACATTATTGGGTTATTAAATAGCTTCTTAAGTGCCCCCCTTTGCATTTCTTCACCAGTTGAACCAGCAGTGTTTTTTTTTTTATTGTTATTGTTCACCGGCTCCCCGATGCCAATCTTACCCGCTTAACCGGTGAATGTAAGAGAAGTTAAACGCACTATTTGTTGAATTAACTGAAATATGTCATAAACGGGTTATTTTGGTGTATATCAGCATTTTATGCACCAACACTCAGAAATGCAAATAAAACACTATATTTGTTAACATGTCTTATTTATGTGTTTTTAAGGTGTTTTGTGAAAAAACTATTTTGATTAAAATTTTTTTATATTCAAGTCATTTTATATTGTAATGCTTCAAAACGATAAAATTGATGAAAAAAAGCCAATATAGAGAAACAAAAGTAAAAGTAACGAAAACGTGTTATTTTAGTAGGTTTCAGCTTTTTGTGCACCAAAACATAGAAATACAGGCAAAACAAACTATTTGTTGAATTAACTAAAATATGGTAAAAACGGATTATTTTGGTGTGTTTCAGCATATTATTCACCAAAACTCAGAAATGCAGATAAAATTCTACATTTGTTAAAACGTCTTTTGTATGTGTTTTTTTAGGTGTTTTATGAAAAAAACTATCTTGATTGAAAATTTTGTATATTCATGTCATTTTACATTATTATGTTTCATAACGATAAAATTGATGAAAATAAGCCAATATAGAGAAAGGAAAGTTAAAAGTAAAGAAAACATGTTAGTTTAGTAGTTTTCAGCTTTTTTTGCACCAAAACACAGAAATGCAGGTAAACACACTATTTGTTGAATTAGCTGAAATATGTCAAAAACGGATGATATTCGTGTATTTCAGCAGGTTATGCACCAAAATTAAAAAATGCAGATAAAACACTATATTTGCCAAAATGTCTTATTTATGTGTTTTTAAGGTGTTTTTTTGAAAAAAAAAAAATTTATTGAAAATTTTGTTTATTCGTCATTTTACATTTTTATGCATTTTTATGCAAACAAGCCAATATAGAAAAACAAAAGTAAAAGTAAGGAAAACGTGTTATTTTATTAGGTTTCAGCTTTTTTTGCACCAAAACACAAAAATGCAGGCAAAACACAATATTAATTGAATAAACTAAAATATGGCAAAAACGGGTTATTATGGTGTATTTCAGCATTTTATGCACCAAAACTCAGAAATGCAGATAAAACACTATGTTTGTTAAGATGTTAAGGTGTTTTCTGAAAAAAAATATTTTGATTGAAAATTTTGTATATTAAAGTAATTTTACACTGTTATGCTTAAAAACGATAAAATTGATGAACACAAGCCAATATAGAGAAGCAAAAGTAAAAGTAACCAAAACGTGTTATTTTAGTAGGTTTCAGCTTTTTTTGCACCAAAACACAGAAATGGAGATAAAAAACAATATTTGTTAAAACGACTTATTTGTGTGTTTTTAAGGTGTTTTATAAAAAAAAACTACCTAGATCGAAAATTTTGTATATTCAAGTCATTTTACATTATAATGTTTCAAAACGATAAAATTGATGAAAATAAGACAATATAGAGAGCGCAAAGTAAAAGTAATGAAAGCGTGTTATTTGAGTATTTTTAAGCTTTTTTTTGCACCAAAACATAAAAATGCAGTTAAACACACTATTTGTTGAATTAATTCAAATTTGTAATAAACGGGTTATTTTGGTGTATTTCAGGTGGTTATGCATCAAAACTCACAAATGCAGATAAAACACTATATTTGTTAAAACATCTTATTCATGAGTTTTTAAGGTGTTTTGTGAAAAAAAACTATCTCGATTGAAATTTTTGTGTATTCAATTCATTTTACATTGTTATGCTTCAGAACGATAAAATTGATGAAAATAAGCCAATATTGAGAAACAAGAGTAAAAGTAACAAAAACGTTATTTTATTAGGTTTCAGCTTTTTTGCACCAAAACATAGAAATGCAGTTAAAATACACTTTGTTGAATTAAGTAAAATATGTCAAAAAACGGTTATTTTGGTGTGGTTCAGCATATTATGCACCAAATCTCAGATATGCAGATAAAATTACTACATTTGTTAAAACGTTTTATTTGTGTGTCTATTAGGTGTTTTATGAAAAAAAACTATCGATTGAAAATTTTGTACACATGTAATTTTAAGTTTTTATTGATTCAAAACGATAAAAATGATGAAAATAGGCAATATAGAGAAAGGAAAGTAAAAGTAACGAAAACGTGTTATTTTAGTAGTTTTCAGCTTTTTTTTGCATCAAAACACTGTGTTAAGTACGCCACACGACTGCGGTTAATTGCTACAGCTCACTAGAGTGTTATTCTAGCAAAATCGCCAACTTTGTTACGGTCAGTACAGTGGGGATTATAAAACACTCCACAGAGTCCCCACTACTATAACTCACAGCCGCAGTAACCGTCAGGTTCTTTCAAAGTCGTCAACAGTGTATAATTTCCCCCACTGTAAGGTAATCTCCTCAGTAACTCCTTCTCCTCCTGTACCTAACCAAGTAGAATTTATAAATGGTAGATGTTATGTGTAACAGGGCGAGGCCTTAATACCCCCTAGAGAAACCGCCCACAAGGACAATTCCACCCATTTCTCTATGAAGTATTAATGCCTCTCCACCCGTCTTGTCCACAGACTGGGATAACTCACAGACCGGAATAATGCGCACGGTATATTACTATACTATCTTATTATGACAAGTGCTTCCTAACACCTACCAGACTGACACCCCTAGCCTACAATCTACTACAATATATGATGTGTACAGCACATCCGGTGATGTACACACAAGACCAGACACCACCTACGGGTGACAACCACTATACACGAAGTCCAAATACTCGTCGCAGGCAAGTCTGGCGGAAGACAACTACGCACCACTGGCCGACATGAAGCCTCTCAGCATTCAATAGCGTGCGTGGCTACTACCACTACTATACATTATACTACTGAAACTATACAAAAGAAGGTGGGGGCACACAGCCGCCCACCAAACCACACTGGTGATCACAGCCACCAACAAACAAACAGGACATGACAAAGTGTGTCTCTCCTCCGCGCCCCCACCCGAGTTGACGAACGCACGAGAAATGCAGCTAAACTCACTACACCTCTCGTAGAGCAACAAGCCCGTTACTCTAACAGTCACGGTCTACCCAGTAGCAAGCCAGCTACTCAACAGGAGGGCACAACTCCCAGACCGATGACTAATGAGTACTGGTAACGCACAGTCCAGCCACACGTGTCTCTTACTGTGCCGGAAACATACGTGTTAACTCCGCTGAAGACTGGCCGGTACTATAAACAGTATACTACTGATACTACACAACAGATGGTGGGGGCACACAGCCGCCCACCAAACACACTGGTGACCAAGGCCACCAACAAAACAAACATGACGAGACAAAGCGTGTCTCTCCGCGTCGCCACACCCGAGTGGACGAACGCACGAGAAATGCAGCCCCAACCGGCCACACGTTCTCAGAACAACAACCCCGTTGTTCTACACAGCCACGGTCTACCAAGTAACAAGCCAGCTACTCAACAGGAGGGCACAACTCCCAGACCAATGACTAGCGAGTACTTCGAAAGCCCAGCCAACACGCGTCTCTCTCACTGTGCCAGACCGACGAGAAGGGTGTCTATCTCCGCTGAAGGCTAACTCTGTACTGAGTCCCGCTCACAACGAGAAGCGGGAAGAGGGAAGTGGGTTGTTTGCTCAGCAGAACAGCCCGAGGGGCCCGCGATGGGTAGCCATAGGCTACGCATATAATGAAATAATAAATTAAAGGGGATTAAGACGGTGCCCATCACAACAGAAATGCAGTTAAACGGACTATTTTTTTAATTGAATGAAATATGTCTAAAACGGGTTATTTTGGAGTGTTTCAGCATTTTATGCACCAAAACTCAAAAATGCAGATCAAACACTCGATATGTTAAAACGTCTTATTTATGAGTTTTTAAAGTGATTTGTGAAAAAAAAACTATCTCGATTGAATTTTTTGTATATTCAAGTCATTTTACATAATGCTTCAAAACGATAAAATTGATGAAAACAAGCCAATATAGAGAAACAAAAGTAAAAGAAACAAAAACGTGTTATTTTAGTACGTTTCTTCTTTTTTTTGCGCCAAAACACAAAAAAAATGCATTATTTGTTGAATTAAGTGAAATATGTCAAAAACGGTTTATTTTGGTGTGTATCAGCATTTTATGCACCAAAACTCATAAATGCAGATAAAACACCATATTTGTTAAAACGTCTTATTTGTGTGTTTTTAAGGTATTTTATGAAAAAAAAGCTATCTAGATTGAAAATTGTGTATTTTAAAGTCATTTTATATTATTATGCTTCAAAACGATATAACTGATGAAAATAAGCCAATATTGGGAAAGCAATGTAAAAATAACGAAAACGTGTTATTTTAATAGTTTTCAGCTTTTTTTCACCAAAACCCGAAAATGCAGTTAAACACACTTTTTGTTGAATTAACTGAAATATGTCAGAAATGGGTTATTTTTGTGTGTTTCAACATCCTATGAACAAAAACTCAGAAATGCAGAAAAAAATCTATATTTGTTAAAACGTTTTTAATATTTTTGAATAGTCAAGTCCTTTTACATTGTTATGCTTCAAAATAGCCAATATAGAGAACAAGAGTAAAAGTAAGAAAAACGTGTTATTTTAGTAGGTTTCAGCTTTTTTTGCACCAAAACATAGAAATGCATTTAAAATACACTATTTGTTGAATTAAGTGAAATATGTTAAAAAAACGGTTATTTTGGTGTGTTTCAGCATTTTGTGCACCAAAACACGGAAGTGCAGATACAAAAATTCATTTGTTTTGTGAAAAAAAACTACCTCGATTGAAAGTTTTGTATATTAAAGTCTTTTAACATTGTCATGCTTCAAAACTATAAAATTGATAAAAACAAGCCAATATAAACGAAAGTAAAAATAAGGAAAACATGTTATTTTACTTTGTTTTAGCCTTTTTTTGCAAGAAAACACAAAAATGATGTTAAAACACACACACTATTTGTTTAATTAACTGAAATATGGCAAAAACGGATTATTTTGGTTTATTTCAGCATATAATTGTGCAAAACTCAGAAATGCAGATAAAATACTATATTTGTTAAAATGTCTTATTTTTTTGTGTTGTTAATGTGTTTTATGAAAAAAAAAACTATCTGGATTGAAATTTTTTTATATTCATGTCAGTTTACAGTGATATGCTTGAAAACGATAAAATTTATGAAAACAAGCCAATATAGAGAAAAAATAAAGTAACGAAAACGTGTTATTTTAGTAGTTTTCAGCTCTTTTTGCACAAAAACTTAGAAATGCAGTTAAACACACTATTTGTGGAATTAATTGAAATATGTAAAAAACGGGTTATTTTGGTGTATTATAGCGTGTTATGCACCAAAATTCAAAAATGCAGATAAAACACTATATTTGTTAAAACTTCTTATTTATGAATTTTTAGTTTTATTTTTGTGCACCAAAACTCAGAAATGGAGATAAAACACTTTATTTGTTAAAACATCTTATTTATTTGTTTTTAAGGTGATTTGTGAAAAAATGTTATCTTGAGTGAAATTTTTGTCTATTGAAGACATTTTACATTGTTATGCTTCAAAACGATAAAACTGATGAAAACAAGCCAATACAAAGAAAGAAAAGTAAAAGTAACAAAAATGTGTTATTTTAGAAGGTGTCAGCTTTTTTTTTCCCCAAAACACAAAAATGCAGTTAAAACACACTATTTGTTGAATTAAGTGAAATATGTCAAAAACGGGTTATTTTAGTAGATTTCAGCTTTTTTTGCAACAAAACAGAAATGCAAATAAAAAACTATATTTGTTAAAACATTTTATTTGTGTGTTTTTAAGATGTTTGATGAAAAAAAAACTATCTAGATTGATAATTTTGTATATTCAAGTCATTTTACATTATTATGGTTCAAAAAGATAAAATTGATGAAAATAAGCCAATATTGGGAAACCTAAGTAAAAGTAACGAAAACGTGTTATTTTAATAGTTTTCAGCTTTTTTCATCTAGACCCAGGTATGCAGTTAAACACTCTATTTGTTGAATTAACTGAAATATGTTAGAAACGGGTTATTTTGGAGTATTTCAGCATGCTATACACAAAAACTCAGAATTGCAGATAAAACACTATATTTGTTAAAACGTCTTATTTATGAGTTTTTAAGGTGTTTTGTGAAAAAAAATTATCTCGATTGAAATTTTTGTATATTCGTCATTTTTCATTGTTATTTTTCAAAACGATAAATCTGATGAAAACAAGCCAATATGGAGAAACAGGAGTAAAAGTAAGAAAAATGTGTTATTTTAGTAGGTTTCAGCTTTTTTTGCACCAAAACACAGAAATACAGTTAAAATACACTATTTGTTGAAATAAGTGAAATATGTCAAAAAACGATTTTGGTGTGTTTCAGCATTTTATGCACCAAAACTCAGAGATACAGACAAATTGTTTTTATTTGATTTGTGAAAAAAACTATCTCGTTTTAAATTTTTATATATTAGTCATTTTACATTGTCATGCTTCAAAACGATAAAATTGTGTTTTTAAGGTGTTTTATGAAAAAAAACCCATCTCGATTGAAATGTTTGTATATTCATGTCATTTTACAATGATATGCTTGAAAACGATAAAATTTATAAAAACAAGCCAATATAGAGAAAAAATAAAAGTAACGGAAACGTGTTATTTTTAGTAGTTTTCAGCTTTTTGTACCAAAACTCAGAAATGCAGTAAACAAACTATTTGTTGCATTAACTGAAATATGTCAAAAACGGGTTATTTTGGTTTATTTCAGCATGTTATGCACCAAAATTCAGAAAAAACACTCTATTTTTTAAAACGTCTTATTTATGATTTTTTAAGTATTTTTGTGAAAAAAACTATCTAGATTGAAATTCTTGTATATTCAAAACGATAAATCTGATGAAAACAAGCCAATATAGAGAAACAAGAGTAAAAGAAAGAAAAACGTGTTATTTTAGTAGGTTTCAGCTTTTTTTTTCACCAAAACACAGAAATGCAATTAAAATACACTATTTGTTGAATTAAGTTAATTATGTCAAAAAACGATTATTTTGGTGAGTTTCAGCATTTTATGCACCAAAGTTCAGAAATGCAGATAAAATTTTTTATTTGTTTTGTGAAAAAAACTATCATGATTGAAATTTTTGTATATTAAAGTAATTTTACATTGTCATGCTTGAAACTGATAAAATTGATTAAAACAAGCCAATATAGAGAAACAAAAGTAAAAATAAGGAAACCATGTTATTTTAGTTTGTTTCAGCTTTTTTTGCAAGAAAACACACAAATGAAGTTAAAACACCCTCTTTGTTTAATTAACTGAAATATGGCAAAAAACAGGTTATTTTGGTTTATTTAAGTATATTATGCAGCAAAACTCAGAAATGCAGATAAAGTACAGTACTATATATGTTAAAATGTCTTATTTTTTTTGTGTTTTTAAGGTGTTTTATAAAAAAAAATTATCTCGATTGAAATTCTTGTATACTCATGTCATTTTACAATATGATTGAAAACGATAAAATTTATGAAAACAAGCCAATATAGAGAAAATAAAATAAATTAACGAAAACGTGTAATTTTAGTAGTTTTCAGCTTTTTTTAAAAAAAAACTCAGAAATGCAGTTAAACACACTATTTGTTGAATTAACTGAAATATGTAAAAAACGGGTTAGTTTGGTGTATTTCAGCATGTCATTCACCAAAATTCATAAATGCAGATAAAACACTATATTTGTTGAAACGTATTATTTATGAATTTTTAAGTTTTTTTGTGAAAAAAATTATCTCAATTGAAATTTTTGTATATTCAAGACATTTTACATTGTTATGCTTCAAAACGATAAAATTGATGAAAACTAGCCAATATAGAGAAACAAAAGTAAATGTAACGAATACGTGTTATTTTAGTAGGTTTCAGCTTTTTTTGCACTAAAACACAGAAATGCAGTTAAAACACACTATTTGTTGAATTAAGTGAAATATATCAAAAACGGGTTATTTTGGTGTATTTCATCATGTTAAGGACCAAAATTCATAAATGCAGATAAAACACTATATTTGTTTAAACGTCTTATTTATGTTTTTAAAGTGTTTTGTGAAAAAAATTATCTCGATTGAAATTTTTGTATATTCAAGTCATTTTAAATACATTGTTATGCTTCAAAACGATAAAATTCATGAAAACAAGCCAATATAGAGAAACAAAAGTAAAAATAACGAAAACGTAATTTTAGTAGGTTTCAGCTTTTTTTTGCATCAAAACACAGAAATAAAGTTAAAACATACTGTTTGTTGAATTAAGTGAAATATGTCAAAAACAGTTTAATTTGGTAGGTTTCAGCATTTTTTGCACTAAAACTAAAAAATACAGATAAAACACTATATTTGTTAAAATATCTTATTTCTGTGTTTTATGGAAAAAAAACTCGATTGAAATTTTTGTATATTCATGTCATTTTACATTGTTATGCTTCAGAAAGATAAAATTAATGAAAACAAGCCAATATAAAGAAAGCAAAGTAAAAGTAACGAAAGTGTGTCGTTTTTGTAGTTTTCAGCTTTTTTTTGCACAAAAACTACAGTAATGCAGGCAAAACAGACTATTTGTTGAATTAACTGAAATTCGTCAAAAACGGGTTATTTTGGTGTATTTCAGCAGCTTATGCACCAAAAATCAGAAATGCAGATGAAACACTATATTTGTTAAAATGTCTTATTTATGTGTTTTTAAAGTGTTTTGTGTAAAAAAACTATGTCGATTGAAAATTTTATATATAGATGTCATTTCACCTGATTGATTGAAGAAAATATGCCAATATAGATATAGGAAAAAACGGGTTATTTTGGTGTATTTCATTATGTCAAGGACCAAAACTCAGAAATGGAGATAAAACACTATATTTGTTAAAATGTCTTGTTTATGTGTTTTTAAGGTGTTTTGTGTAAAAAAAACTATGTTGATTGAAAATTTTATATATAGATGTCATTTCACCTGATTGATTGAAGAAAATAAGCCAATATAGAGAAAGCAAAGTAAAGTAATCGAAAACATGTTATTTCTTTTAGTTTTTAGCTTTTTTTGCACCAAAACACAAAAATGCTATTAAACACACTATTTGTTGAAATAACTGAAATATGTCAAAAACGGCTTAATTTTTGGTGTATTTCAGCATGTTATGGACGAAAATGTAGAAATACAGATAAAACACTATATATGTTGAGACGTCTTATTTATGTGTTTTTAAAGTGTTTTGTGAAAACAAAACGTAATTGAACAAAAACGTGTTATTTTAGTAGTTTTCAACTTTTTTGCAGCAAAACACAAAAATGCAGTTAAAATACACTATTTGTTGAAATAATTGAAATATGTCAAAAACGGGATATTTTGGTGTGTTTTTATCATATTATGCACCAAAATTTAGAAATACAGATAAAACACTCTATTTGTTAAAACGTTTTATTTGTGTGTTTTTAAGGTGTTTTATTAAAATAAAGTATCTCGATTGAAAATTTTGTATATTAAAGTCATTTTACATTATTATGCTTCAAAATGATAAAATTGATGAAAACAAGCCAATATAGAGAAACAAAAGTAAAAGTAACAAAAACATGTTATTTTAGTAGGTTTGAAGTTTTTTGCACCAAAACACAGAAATGTAGTTAAAATACACTATTTGTTGAATGAAGTGAAATATGTCAAAAAGAGGTTATTTTGGTCTGTCTCTGCATTTTATGCACCAAAACTCGGAAATGCAGATAAAACCCTATATTTGTTAAAAGGTTTTATTTGTGTGTTTTAAGGTGTTATATATATATATATATATATATATATATATATATATATATATATATATATATATATATATATATATATATATAAATCTCAATTGAAAATGTTGTGTATTCAAGTCATTTTACAGTATTATGCTTCAAAACGATAAAATTGATGAAAATAAACCAATATAGAGAAAGCAAAGTAAAAATAACGAAAAGTTGTTATTTTAGTAGTTTTCACCTTTTTTTTGCACTAAAACACATATATGCAGTTAAATACACTATTTGTTGAATTAGCTGAAATATGTCAAAAACGGGTTATTTTTGTGTAATTCAGCATGTTATACATTAATCTCAAAACTGCAGATATAACACTATATTTGTTAAAACGTCTAATTTATGTCTCGATTGAAATTATTGTATATTGAAGTCATTTAACATTGTTATGCTTCAAAACGATAAAGTTGATGAAAACAAGCCAATATAGAGAAAGAAAAGTTAGAGTAACAAAAACGTGTTATTTTAGTAGGTTTAAGCTTTTTTTGCACTAAAACACAGAAATGCAGTTAAAACACACTATTTATTGAATGAAGTGAAATATGTTAAAAACTGGTTATTTTGGTGTCTCTCAGCATTTTATGCACAAAAACTCAGAAATGCAGATAAAAAACTATATTGTTTGAACGTCTTATTTATGTGTTTTTAATGTATTTTGTGTAAAAAAAATATCTTGATTAAAATTTTTGTATATTCAATTCATTTTATTGTTATGCTTCAAAACGATAAAATTGATGTAAACAAGCCAAAATAGAGAAACCAAAGTAAAAATAAGGAAAACATCTTATTTTAGTTTGCTTCAGCATTTTTTTCATTAAAACACAGAAATGAATTAACTAAAATATGTCAAAAACGGGTTGTTTTCGTGTATTTCATTATGTTATGCACCAAAACTCAGAAATGCAGATAAATCACTATATTTGTTAAAACGGTTTTATTTATGTTTTTAATTTTTTTTGTGAAAAAAGGTGTTTTATGAAAAAAAATATCTTGTTTTAAAATCTTGTATATTCAAGTCATTTAACATTATTATGCTTCAAAACGATAAAATTGATGAAAATAACGCTATTGACCTTTTTGGAAGTAGCAATATTTTTAAATTATTTAATGAGGACTTGTGTTAGCCTGCGGTAGCCTTGTCTCAAGCGTATTGCTTGTTTTCTTGAATCTTTTCCCAATAGATGATAAAGAAAAAGGTGGCATCTGCTAAAGTTTTGACGTCATCTCTTCAGTTCCCGGTTATATATAAGCCGGCCTCCACCCAGAGGAACCTCATATCGGATCAAGGGAATTTATGACGGACGAAGGTTTGACTTCGGTAATGTAAGTCTTCGGCTTACACAAGTCCTCATTACATAATGTAAAAATATTGCTACTTCCAGGAAGGTCAGTAGCGTTATTTTTCATTATTTCAATCAGACTTGTGTTAGCCTGCGGTAGCCTTGTGATTTCAGACCCTGCCTTCGTCCAAGCTAGAAGAACATTGGGAGGTGGAGCAGTCATTGAGGGAAAAGGTGAAAGGTATAACCAGGAGAACACATGGCTAGGTAAACACATTGTTATGAGGTTATACGTTTAATGAGAAACACAAGAATACTTGAGGTTGGTTTCTGACCACACATTTATTAACAATTAGGTGCAATAAGAACATGTAACCTAGAAACAGCGTAGGTTAAAAAGAAATATTTCGGGAAAACCCTAGGCTGGTAGCTGTACATGAGGTTAGGATGCCGTGGGGACCTTTGGTCTGCACTCTGCACCTCTTCTCCCTCCCTTTTTTGTTTCAAGAGGAGGTGATGCTTCGTCCAGCGACGAAACTCATGGTTGTTGGTCGGCAGGAGATGAGGTACTTGCGGACAAAAACAGAAGCGTTGTGCCAGAAACCATTCTCCAGAATGGAACACGGAGTTGATTTCCTGAAGGCGGCAATGGAGTGACCGACTTTCCGGATATCATGGCCAACAGGACGTATGGCTTGGGGATCTCCGATCTTAATGGCTTACGCCAGCCAGTAGGATAAGCGGCCGGCTTTGAGAGGTTTAGAGGACTTGGGATGAATGAAGAGGAAGTCCTGATGAGGAAGCGTTTCAGTAGCTGCTCGGTACTTTCTGAGAGCTGTGACTGGGCACAAGGAATGTGCGTTGCCTATCGCCTGAAAAGTGATATCTGGTGGTGTGGGATTTTGAGGGTTTTGATTTTTGAAGAGAAAACTGGGGTGTGTTGGGAGCACTGCTTTGGCGTCGGTGAGGGAAAGGCCCGTCCTGACTGAGACGGAAAGCTCGCTGGCTCTGTTGCCGGAGGCGAGAGCGGTAAGGAAGAGCATCTTAAGGAAGAGATTTTCCGGAGAGGCCAACTCTACTTCAAAGTCCGGGGAGGAGAAGGTGTCGAGGACATGGTCTATGGACCAATGTGGAATTTTTTGCTTGAGTGGAGGGTTGCGTAGGAACTGGCTGCGTGCCAGTAGAGAGAAGGTGTATGTAGAAAGGTTGATGTCGAAGGCATGAAGCATAGGGAGAGTTAGTTGGGACCGGTAGTTGAGGATGGTCCGAGGGTCTAGACGGCGGTTGTCCTCACAGTGTATGAGAAACTCCATAAGAGTTTGGGAAGTAATGGTGGTGAGCGTCGGGGGAAGCCAGCGTTTGAAGGCGTTCTAGACTGACTGCGCCTGCCGATGGGCGATGGGCTGTGATCAGGCGGGAGGCGACTGTGTCACCCCATTTAGCTGAAAAAACTTCCTTAAAAAATGGAATGCGGTCCAGTTCTCAGAGGCACGAAGTCCATTTTACGTTGGGTCCAACAGGTTCAGAGTCCAGTGGTCGAGGGACCTGTTGAGGATGTATGGGAACCAGGGTTCCGCTGGGTACCACGGTAGAACTATCAGGCCGTGGTGTCTGTAGGTTTGAAGTTTGGACATGACAGTAGGAATGAGCCACTTCGGGGGGAATACATAGATCTGGGACCACTGGTTCCAGTCCCAGGCTAGAGCATTGTGGCCCCACGCTCGGGGGTGAGGGTGGGGGGATATGAAAAGAGGTAGTTTCGAGTTCTTGCTCGTGGCCATGAGGTCAATCTCGAGGGGACTTCTGAGAAGTTGGAGCTGATGAAAGAGCTTCTGTGGAAGTTTCCATTCGAGGAGTGGATGGGAAGTACGGCTGAGGGCGTCGGCCTTGGCATTGAGGAGGGTTGAAATGCGGAAAGCCTTGATCTTCAGAGAGCGAAGCTGGAGAAGGTGGACCAAGTGGGTCACCTCCTTGAGGAGGTTGGGTGATTTGCAGGATAGCTTGTTGATTGCGCATTGGGCTGGTGCGTTGTCTATAAAGAGATGTATCCATTGATGGGATAGGTCGAGGTGAAGGAGACAGTGGAGAACCGCTCTGACTTCGAGGAGATTGATGTGTAAGTGTTCTTCGAGGGGAATCCAAGACCCGGAGATGGCAGCCGAGTGTGTGTGACCTCCCCATCCTGAGAGGGAGGCGTCCGTCTATAGAAGGACAGGATCTTGAGCGGAATGAAAGGGCTCGGTATTTTGAAGGAGAGGTTGCGTGAGCCAAGGTATTAGGGCCCGGCGGAGACGTGTGGGGATGGGAACTTTCTTGTCCCTGTTGGCGGGAGTGCTTAGGAGTTGAGGTTTGAGTAGGGATTGTAGGAGGTGACGGGAGCGAGGCAGAATTTGTGTCACAATGTTGAGTGCTCCTTGGAGGCGTTCCCATTCTCTGCGGGATGTGGTAGGAGCCACGGAAAACCTGTGGAGGAGGTCTCGAAGTTCTTCTTGCTTTGAGGTGGGTATACCCCAAAGGCCCTGGTCGGTGATCCATTGGACACCGAGCCAATTTGCATCTTGTGTTGGGACTGGTTGTGATTTCTTGTGGTTGATAAGGAAGTCAAGGCGGGATAACATGGAAGTGGTAGTCGTGTAGGCATGAGATGCAAGATCTGGAGATTTTCCTCAAATTATCCAGTCGTCTATGTAAGCGAGGACGGGGATGCCTTGTTGATGGAGAAGAGAGAGTGGGTAACGCAGAATGCGAGTGAAGATGTACGGAGCCACGTTGAGCCCAAAAGGTAGAGCGCGGAAGAAGAAAAGCTTTCCGTCGTGTGTGAAGGCTAGGTATTTGTGTAATGTGGCTTTGATGGGAACGTGGAAGTAGGCATCGAATAAGTTGATTGACGTTGTCCAAGCGGGAGGTGATAGCATGTCCGCCAGAACGGAGTGGTTCGACATATGGAAGCGGGGGCAGTGTATGTGCTTGTTGAGCTGCGTGAGATTTATGATGAAACGGAGGCCCCGGTCCGCTTGGGAACCAAGAAGACGTGTGATAGGAAGCAAGGTTATGGAGAGACTTGGTATATTGCCTGTTTTGAAAGCAGATCCGCGACCGCAAGAGACAGGAAGGGATTTGGAGTGGAATCGAGGTGGATGGGGGTGCAAAGCTGTGGAGCTTGCGACTGCCAGGTCCAGTGGAAATCCTTTTTGATAATGTTGAAGATGCTTCTGGAAGTCGATCGCCATTGATCCAAAAAGATCGTGAGGCGACCGCGGGGAGCGTCACTTCCTGGCACTGCCGTGGTACGGAAGCTTGGGGTTGGTCTTGGTTCTGTGGTCCGCATTCGTTCTGTTGGGGTCCGGTTGGGGCTGATACGGTCCCGCAGAGTGTTGTCTAGAAGCTCCTCGGGAGGTGTGCTGTTGGGACCCTCTGGAGCTTCGTGTTCCCGTACCTCTGAAGCCTCGCCACTGTCTGGTGGGGTTGTAAAACCGCGTGGAGGAGCCCGTTTGGGAGCGCGGTTGTAGTTGAGGATGGTAGGGTCCGCGAGGGTATGGGGGGCGAAAGGACCCTTGAGGTTGTGGGGTCTTGTCAGCTGAACGAGAGGTTGAGGGCGTCCGGTCTTTCCGGTACACAGCGCCGGAGGCCGTAGATGAAGAATTATAGGAGGAGACCACCTTTAGAACGTGGTCCCGGATAGCAGTATCGAAGGAGCCTTTGCCTGCAAGAGGGAGAATCGCTGGCCCAACGATATCATCATTGTAGACAAGAAGGTCGCTGAGATGGGGTGCACGCTGGTAAGAAAGCGAGTCCATGCGGAGCAGAAGGGTGGCGGCTCCAAGTTTCTCTGCGACGGGAATGGCCATCTTAGCAAACGACTTGTAGCCATATGCTGACCACCGGAGTTTGTGGGTCAACCAGTCAGAGTGGGAAGGAAGGTAGGTATGTATGGCGTTCCTTTCAGATTTGAGCGATTCGTGAGACGCGGCAATGAAACTGTAAGCGCCAATCAGGAACAAAAGTTCCTCCTTCAGAGAATGAAGGAGAGCGAGTATATGGTGCTGGGGGAGCGTGAGATAGGCGTAAGCCGTTGGTAAATCCGTAATGTGATTGAAGCTTGCCGCCGTGGGAAGGTTTAAAAAGGTAATAATGGAGTCTGCAGTGTCTGCTGCAGTGACGGTAAGGAACCGTTGCATCCTGGGTGCGAGTGGCGGGTCTTTAGAGGTTGCGAGACGCTTCAGGATGTCCGCGGAGGGAACACCTTTGACCAGTTTGAGAAGGTCTTTTTGGGGCGTTCGTGCTAGGCGGTGTTTGTTAAGAGCCTTGAGAAGGTCCCCGTGGAGGGAGGACTGCTTATGGAGGTGGATGGTGGGCGGGTTCATGGCCGCTGAAAATCCGAGCTTGTCCGTTAGGGAAGCGTTGAACATGGCAAGGCTGGCCTGGAGGACTCCCGAGGATTGGGATGAGGCCGGACGGGAGGACGGATTATCGTAGCAGTCCGCTAGGAATGGAGCTGCGTAGGCCTACTGTAGGAGGTTTTAGTAAACTACTCTGAAGCTGAGGGAGTCACTCTCGACGATCTTGAACTTGCCATAGGATTTGTACTTGTAATGAAAGATGACTTGGCTAGTCGCACCCTCAAAAATGGCAGAGGCTCCATCAGGGGGATAGAAAACCTTGGTAAGTTGATCCTCCGGGGAGGAGGTGGGGCTGTTGGAGTCCTCAGTGGCGGCTGTTTTCACTTGGGCTTCAACCGTACCCTCGGGAGGAAGGACGAGAGTGACGGAAGTGGTTCGTTCCAGAGTGTTATCGGGAGAGAAAAGACAGTCCTCTGAATTGTCTACCGCTTCTGCCGCGGGGTTTTCCTCCGCTTCGGAGAATTGTGCTTCCGTGACGTCGTCCTCATGACGGGAGTAATCGTAGAGGGGATCGTGAAGGAAATCCTCTTGGAAAATGGGAGGGTAAGCTTGATAGTAAACACGTCCGTTAGGGGAGTGGTAAAAGTAGGGAGTATGAGGGTCGTAGTGGTCGGAAGGTCCACCAACTTCAGAAAAATAAAAGGGGGCCCTGTGCCCCGGAGGAGGGTAGGGTGGTCAGCGCCTGTTTCGGTGTTTCCGAGATTTCCTTGCCGGGGATTAGGAGGACCTTCTGTGCTTCTCCGAGTGCTTGTGTCTGGAAGACTTGGTTTGTCGGGGTGAGGAGTCGTGAGAAGATGTAGAGGAGGAGGAAGTGGATTTCGTCCTCTTTTGTTTCTGACCCTTCTGGAGGACTGTAACTCAACCTCGTCAGAGGAGGATGAAGAACTCGTCCTATAATGTTTCTTACTTTTCTTCTTAGAGGACCGCAGCTCAGCTTCATCAGGGGAGGAGAAGATAGCTGAGAGGTCAGTTTTGGAGCTCTGTGGCTTTGGGGGAGGGGAACGTGTTCGTCTGCGCCCCCGTGAGGGGGTTCGGGAAACACTCCGTGTTCTTGACTGGAGTCGAGGGAGGAGTGTGCTAAACTCGTCCCGCAGAGCTTGAGTCTGGAAGAGGTCTAGCACAGCGTCCCCGTTGATGTGCAATCTTATGCGGTGCCTTCGCACCAGTTTTAGGACAGCACGCAGTTAGTTGTCCTTGCGAAAGATGTCCGCCCAGGATGAGCATTGCGGGCAGACAGCAGGGTTCCATTTGACACCTCCCTGAACACCTTTGTGCGGGACGGTGACGCAGGGGGCATTCTTTACGCA
The DNA here is from genome assembly GCF_017591435.1 of Portunus trituberculatus. Taxonomy (NCBI): domain Eukaryota; kingdom Metazoa; phylum Arthropoda; class Malacostraca; order Decapoda; family Portunidae; genus Portunus; species Portunus trituberculatus. The sequence continues at coordinate 31,498,476 of NC_059304.1, forward strand.
AGGTAAGGCTCGTTTTTGGAGTCTGAACAGTCCTCCATTGCGAGCCTGAAAGTAGAGGGAAGAAATGAGTAGTCTGCATTGGGCAGAAGTGCATAGTTTGTCAAGTGCATAATTGTAAGTCAACTTATGAAAAAATGCCGCAACTGCCGCATGTTCACAAGGAAGATGGAAGAGAGAGACTGTCGCTTCATGTCGCAACTGTCGCTTCTGTTGCAACTGTCGCTTCTGTTGCATCTGTCGCAACTGTCTCATCTGACACAACAGTTGCATCTGGTGCATCAGTCGTAGGAGTCGCAACTGACGCTTCTGTCGCACATGTCGCATCAGGCGAACATAGCGGATAGTCACATATGGTAAAAGTCGCAACTGTCGCATCTACCGCGACTGTCGCATCTGTTGCGACCGCCTCCTTGTCGCACCAGTGGCATGTAACGCAACTGGCGCTTAGTGTCGCACATGTCGCACAAAGCGAGCATGGCAAGAAGACATAAATAGCAGTCACAACTGTCGCATCTGCGCAGCTGTCGCATCTAAGAGGGAACAAGTAGTGAGCATGTCGCATCAGTAGCAAGTGTCGCAACTGACGCTACTGTCGCACAGTTGTCGTACTAAAAGGAACATGCGGCAAGAAGAAGCGGCAAAAAGAAGCGACAAGAACTAACTTGAGTGGAGAAAACCCAGTAAATGGGCATAGAGATGAGAAGGGGCTAACACTGCGCACAGGAGGTGTAGCCTGTACGAGAGCTTAAGACGATATGAGGTTTCTTTATTTTATTTTATTTTTTTTTTTTTTTAGGGGGGGGAAGACAGATTGGTGAAAGAAGAGTTAAGCTAGCTAACTAAGGAAGACATAGTTTGGGTGAAAAGAGAAAGTACAGAGGGAGGCAGAAAGGTGGGGGGTGATCCCCCTTGCTAGTTATATTTGATTATTATTTGTTACTTTATTTATTCATTTATTTATTTTTTTTTTTTACCATTTTCTTCCTAAGGTTTTGTTGAAGCTGTTCGCCTGATGTAGACAAAATTTAAGTAGAGATCTTATGAGTGGTTCGTAGCTATTGCAGGTTGCTCTGGATTCAGGTAAGTGTGGTAAGTACTGTTTTTATTTTATGTTGTATACTTGTAGGTCAAGATTAATTATTTCACTTCCAACTTCCCCCCGCTGCCGGATGTCAGCTGACATTGCCGGAGGACACCACCCCTCGCTGGGGGGGTCGAGACTACCGCGGGGAGCCACCTTACTCCTCACTGCCGCAGTCCCTCCCCCCCGAACGACTCAGGGCGCAAGGCTGAAGTGGTGATACGTAAGTATACGATCGTGTTTAATGTTTGGTACATTGTGGTGTGGTTAAGTTGGTATTGATTGAGTTGAGTTTCTGTGAGCAGGGTCTGGTTCACGCTCTTGCATAGCAGCTTACTATACTCCCCTCTTCTCAAATATACCACCCAAGTGCTTTGAATTGATGCATATCTTCTTTCTTTTCAGGTTTTTGGGAGTGGTTTGCAGTTGGGAGTGGTTTGCAGTTGTGTACCGGTAAGTGTGAAATTTAGGTAGATGAGGTGTATGCTATTGATACTTGGCGTTAGTGCGTGACATATGTCTTGTACTAGTGTATAATGGCGGTGGCTGTTCTTCATTTAATTTTAGGTAAGGTTTTCTGAACCAGCCGTGTTCCACTTGATTTTCTTCAGAGGTGAGTGACATGTACAATTCATCTTGTAGGATGTACCTTAGTTTTTCTTTTATCTTATTTCTTCTGCCGTGTAGAATGATGTTTATGGGATGTAAATTGGCTTGATAGTGTAATTGTTCTGTAGTGCTTGTGTAAGGATACTGTTCTCCAAATGCGAAACGAAATGCTCGGTTTTGTAGTTTTTGTAGTGATAGGGTTGCAGTTTTGGATAATGCTATTAGTGGGTAAGGCGGGTAGGTGATTAATGGGAGAACGCAGGCTTTTATGAGATATAGTTTTATTGTTGTCCTTAGTCTGTGGAATCTCCTAATTGTTGATAATGCTGTTTTGGCTGTATTTTTTATGTGTGCAATATGGTTGTTTATACCTCTGTTGTTAATATTTAGGCCTAGGATTTTCCCTTTGGTTGAGTAAGGTATATTTTTTCCTTCTATTGTAATGGGATGAGCATTTCTAATTGCCAGATGAATTACTGTGAATTTGGATGTGTTTGTTTTTATTTTCCACTTTTTCTCAAAATGATTTATCTTTGTGATTTCTCTTTCTACTTTTTTTGCCAGCATTCTTTTTGATTTCCTGGGTTGTGTTATTATTTGAGTAATGTCATCTGCATATATTATATTGGTGCAACTGTGTGATGGGGAAGGGATGTCGTGTGTATAGAGTGAGTATAATATTGGTGATATTGAGCTGCCTTGAGGTACACCACTTTTTATAGGGAATGGTGGGCCTTGGTAGGTTGGTAGACTAATATGGGCTTTTCTGTCTGTCGTGCCAGACCTTGTCGAATGCTTTTGATACATTGCGAAGGACTATGCAACATTGTTGCTTGTTTCCTAATGAGTTTGCTATTTTTTCAGTTGTGACGGCGAGAGCTGTGTCTGTGCTCCTATTAGCTCTGAATCCGTGCTGTGTTGGTGGTAAGATGCTGTTGTATTCCAGGTAAGTTCTAAGTCTTTTGTTTATTATTTTTTCCAGTATCTTCCCTGGTACTTCTAGTAGGGAAATGGGTCTGTAATTGTAGGGGTCTGTAGTTGGTTTGTTTGGTTTAGGTATAAGTTTAATTAGTGCTGTTTTGAAGGGTTGGGGAAAGTAACCAGCTGAGTATGTATGGTTGAAGATTGATGTGAGTGTTGATATAGCAGACTGAGGTAAGTTCGTTAGTATCGTTTTATTTATTGTGCTGTGGCCTGGTGTATCATTTTAAAAAGATCTTATTGTGTTTGTAACTTCTTCTGTTGTGATTGTTGATGTGAGGTATTCTTGATTGTTTAGCCTGCTGAGATCTGAGGTTACATATGGGGAAATTATATCGCTGTTGTCTGTGATATATTTGTTGATCTCCATGTCTGTTGCTTGGTCGAACTGTGTGTTTTCTCTTGGGCTGATTGGAAATATGTTTTTCCAAATGTTCCTAAATATGGCTTCTTTTTCCTCCTCTTCATACACTTTGTGGTTGTTGTGGTATATATATGGTGAGGTGTGTGTCTTATTTCTTTTAGTTTTTTGAGATTGCTCCAGAAGTGTGTGGGGTGCTGGTATAAATCTGTAAGTTTGTCAATTGCTTTCTCCCAATTTCTGTTGTGCTGGGCTTTACATTCTATGACCAGGTTTTGTTTTAGAAGGTTGTATGTGGTATATATTTTTCGTAATCCCAGCCTGTCGTATAAGCTCTGTGCATATATTGTTTTATTGTCCACTGCAGGTTTTCTATTGTTGGGTTTGTGATTGGCTGTTGTATTGTCTTATGGTATTTCATAGGTATGTATTTGTTGTAGGCTTTGAGGATGATGTCATACCAGGATTTTATTTGTGCGTCAATATCTTTTATGTCTTGATTGTCGTTTGGAATTAGCTGCATTTGTTGGTCTATTTCAACTTTAAATTTATCCCAATCAGCTATTTTATAATTAGGTTTTGGTGGAGTGGGAATCTTTATTGGGAGGGTGGTGATGGTGAATATGATGGGTAGATGATCTGAAGCAGTGGATGGTCCTTGAGTTACTGTGTAATTGTGATATGTATGTGAATTTGCCAATATTATATCTGGTGTTGTTTATGTATTGCGTGCTATGTATGTAGGGAAGTTTGGTCCGAGGTGAATGAGTTTGTTTCTGTTTATTAGCATTTCTAACCCCTTCCCGACTGTGTTGGTAGTGTGTGTTCCTAGGCAGGGGTGTTTGGCATTTAAATCTCCTAAAATGTATGTAGGTGAATTGTTGGAGGTCAGGCGGTGGAAATCTGTAATTGGTAGATATGGTCTGCGTGGTGGGAGGTATGTTGTTGCAATATGTATTGGTCCTGTATTTGTTTCTATAGTGACTTGTAGGATGTCTGTATCAAAATCGTCTGCTATTTTGTGTTTTATGTTGGACTTGACTAGAATGGCGCTTCCGTCATTCTAGTCTATTTCCTATATGTATTTGTTATGACATGTCTGTTAGGGTGCCAGTGTGCAACGTTGTGTTGTATTATTGTTAGTGTGTCCATTGTGGTAAATGTTATTGTTGTATTATGTAACGGTAGTGTTATACTTGGTTTTGTCTTACTTTGAAGCGTGTCTGTGTCTGTGTCTGTGTTTTGAAGCTTTGTTTGGGGGTGGGGTGAGGTCTTGGTGCAAGCCGTTTCGTATTTTGTTAAACTGTGAATCATCTGTTGTGCACCAGCAGTTAGATAAATCAATTTCATTATTGAGCAGGTAGAGTAGTATTTCCTGTTCCATGTAGGTGGGGTTGGTGTATCTAAATTTGTACAAGCCAGTTTCTATACCCCTTTTGATGTTTCTCAGACTTAATATTGATTCCTTAGGCCAGCCCTCACTTTTACGTGTGATTATTTGGAGTCCTATATATTTTCCCGAGATTTTTTCTAATGGTGGTAAGTTCATCTCATCTTGGGAAATATTTTGCTGAGTGGTCATTTGCTGCGCCGTGCTGGGAGGCATCTGTGAGTTTAGTTTGTGTTTTCGCTTGTCTCAGCGTTTTTTGTGCTTTGTTGTGATGTTATGGTTTGGTTATCCTTGGTGAGATTGAGGATCTTTTTAGAAGGTGGGTTGTCTGGGAGAATTACTGGTGGAAGATTATTTAGTTTGAGTGCCCTATTGAATTCCTCGTTGTAAGATCCTGGGTTTATGGAGTTGATAAATGTGCGTGCATCATACATGCCATCATTTTTGCTGCTATGTCCTTCTCTATTGTAGGTGTTGTTGTAGGGAGGTTGAGATGTGCTGTGCTTGTAGTGCCAGACGTTATGCTGCTGTAGGTTTTGGCGCTGTTGTTTTTTAATTGTTGCCTTTTCTCCTCTAGTGTCTTCTTCTTTAGTGGGCATTTATTTGCGAGTGTCCTGTGCTCTCCATTGCAATTTATACACAGCTTGGTGTTACCTGTATTACAATCCATGTGTGGTCATCTGAGCTGCATTCAGAGCATATCTTAATTTCCTTTGGTTTGGGGCATTTTGAAGTTATATGATCTTCTATGGCGTAGCATCTGAGACAGGTCATGAGTGGGATATATTGTTCTATTTTAATAGAGTGTGAGGGGATATTCATGTAGAAGCCAAGGATACCATGTTCTGTAGCTTTTTTTTTGCTGCTGCAGATTCTTTGAATGTGATCTTCAGTATTTTAGTTCTGGGGATCTTGTATATGGTGTCGATTCCTTCTTTCATCCATTGGTTGTTTGCCAGTAGTTCCTCTTCTATATCTTTTTCAGTGTGGTTATATATGTATTCATCTGTGTTGAATATAAGTGTTTTCCTCTTTGCCTTAATTTCTGGTGGTAGGATTGGCTGGAATTTATTGGTGTTTAGGTGTTGGTTGGTGGTTTGCTGAAATATCTTATCCACTTCCTCGTCCGTTCCAGTCAATACTACGAATCCATCTTGGATAATCCGTGTTGCGTATATGATATTTTCGGAGAGGATTTTTAGTAGTAGTATTCGATTCTTTTGGCTGGTATCTTCACTTTTTATTTTCACTCTTGCCATGTTTCATATTATGAATTGTAGGTTTTAGGTGTTTCAGTCTTAAATGGGGTCGAAGCCCGACATAAGAACACAGCTAACGACTGGATAGGTAATGGAAGGAGCCTGCCTAGGCTAGTCCCGTAACGCTCCCCCAGCTTCTAAAAGCCGTCGCAGGGGGCAGGGATAGCTGTGTGATCTAGTACACCTAGCTGATTTTGGCCCACCCTGCGGCTTCCTATAACCACTCCTCTGAGGAGACCCATTATGACAAAGGCCTGCGCCAGTGACCGTGGGAACGGTCTTCGTACCACTCTGAACAGGGGACACTAGGGCCTGAAAGGAAGCTATTAGTGAGAGAGAATAGGAAACACACAAGGGCGGCTCCTCATCCAAGTGGGAGGAACCCGGAAAACAGGTGTGTTGCACTCCACTGAGACAGAACTGAGGAAGCTGGTGGAAGTAACAAGAAGGCAGTGCAGCTCCGCGGCGAGCGAATCGGCGAGCTGGTGCTTTCTCTGGAGCAAGGTAAAGCAGAGCGGAGCGAGGCAGAGTGGGAGAGGTCTATACACGTCGGCTGCTAGCGAGGGAATGAGATTCCTGTGTTGTTGTTGTTGTTGGTTGCCACCTGAGAGGGGTGACTCGGGCCTTTGGTTATGGCCCACAGAGGTTCCTGTGGGTGGGGGCCGGCTTATATAGCGGCCGGGAGCTGAAGTGATGACGTCACAGCTTTCCAGTTGCTACCTTTTTCTTTATCGTCTATTGGGAAAAAAATTCAAGGAAACAAGCAATACGCGTTAGACAATGCTACCGCAGGCTAACTCAAATCTGATTAAAATAATGAAAAATAAGCTAATATAGAGAAAGCAAAGTAAAAGTAAAGAAAACGTTATTTTAGAAGTTTTCAGCTTTTTGTGCACCAAAACACACAAATGCAGATAAACACACTATTTTTTAATTAACTGAAATATATATAAAAAAACGGGTTAATTTGGTGTATTTCAGCATGTTATGGACCAAAAATAAAAAATGCAGATAAAAATCACTACATTTGTTAAACCGTCATATTTATGTGTTTTAAATGTGTTTTGTGAAAAAAAACATAAATAGTGTTTTGCCTGCATTTCTGAGTTTGGTGCATAAAACGCTAGAATACACTAAAATAACCCATGTTTGACATATTTCAGTTCCTTAGACAAATATTGTGTTTTGCCTGCATTTCTAAGTTTTGGTTCATAAAACGCTGGAATACATCAAAATAACCCCTTTTTGACATATTTCACTTCCTTAGACAAATAGTGTGTTTTTCCTGCAAATCTGACTTTTTTTTTTTTTACATAAAACACTGGAATACACCAAAATATTCCAATTTTGACATATTTCACTTCTTTAGACAAATAGTGTGTTTTGCCTGCAATTCTTAGTTTTGTTGCATAAAACGCTGGAATACACCCAAATAACCCATTTTTGACATATTTCAGTTCCTTAGACAAATAGTGTGTTACCGTAGCATTTCTGTAGCATTTTACTTTGGATTCTCTATACTAGCTTGTTTTCATCAATTTTATCGTTTTGAAGCAAAATAATGTAAAATGAAGAATAAGCAAAATTTTCAATCGAGATAATTTTTTATTTCATAAAACACCTTAAAAACACATAAATAAGACGTTTTAACAAATATAGTGATTTGCCTGCATTTTTTATTTTGGTGCATAAAACGCTGGAATACACTAAAATAACCCATTTTTGACATATTTCAGTTCCTTAGACAAATAGTTTGTTTTGCCTGCATTTCTGAGTTTTGGTTCATAAAACGCTGGAATACACCAAAAAAGCCCCTTTTTGATATATTTCACTTCCTTAGACAAATAGTGTGCTTTGCCTGCAATTGTTCTGAGTTTTGTTGCATAAAACGCTGGAATAAAACAAAATAACCCATTTTTTACATATTTTAGTTCCTTAGACAAATAGTGTGCTTCCGTAACATTTCTGTGTTTTGGTGTAAAAAAAAACAAAAAACTTAAAATTCCACGTTATTCTTAATATTACTTTGGATTCTCTATACTAGCTTGTTTTCATCAATTTTATCGTTTTGTTAGCAAAACAATGTAAAATGATGAATAAGCAAAATTTTCAATCGAGTTTTTTTTTCATAAAACACTTTAAAGACACATAATTAAGCGTTTTAGGAAATATAGTCTTTTTGCCTGCATTTCTAAGTTTGGTGCATAAAACACTATTTGTCTAAGAAACTGAAATATGTAAAAAATGGGTTATTTTGGTGTATTCCAGCGTTTTATGCAACAAAACTGAGAATTGCAGATAAAACACACTATTTGTCTAAGGAACTGAATAATGTCAAAAATGGGTTATTTTGGTGTAAGCCAGCGTTTTATGCAACAAAACTCAGAATTGCAAGCAAAACACACTATTTCTCTAAAGAACTGAAATATGTCAAAAAGGGGTTATTTCGGTGTATTCCAGCGTTTTTTGCACCAAAACTCATAAATACAGGCAAAACCCTATATTTGTTAAAACATATTATTTATGTGTTCCTAGGGTGTTTTATGAACGAAAAAAAAAAAAAACTATCTTGATTGAAAATTTGGCTTATTCGTCATTTTACATTGTTTTGCTTCAAAACGATAAAATTGATGAAAACTAACTAGTAGAAAGAAACAAAAATAAAATAAAAAAGTGTTATTTTAGCCGTTTTCAGTTTTTTTTTGCACCAAAACACAGAAATGCTACCAAAAAACACTATTTGTCTAAAGAAATGATATATATAAAAAATGGGTTATTTTTGTATATTCCAGCATTTTATGTACCAAAACTCTGAAATGCAGACAAAACACACTATTTGTCTAAAGAGCTGATATATGTAAAACAAATGGCTTATTTTGGTGTATTCCAGTGTTTTATGCAACAAAACTCAGAATTACAGGCAACCCACACTATTTGTCTAAGGAACTGAAATATGTCAAAATTGGGTTATTTTTGTGTATTCCAGCGTTTGGTGCATAAAACGCTGGAATACACTAAAATAACTCATTTTTCACATATTTCAGTTCCTTAGACAAATCGTGTGTTTTGCCTGCAATTCTGAGTTTTGTTGCCTAACACGCTTGAATACACCAAATTAACCCATTTTTTACATAATACAGTTCCTTAGACAAATAGTGTGTTTTGTTAGCATTTTTGTGATTTTGTGGAAAAAAGCTAAAAACTACTAAAATACCATGTTTTTTGTTAATTTTTCTTATGATTCTCTATACTAGCTTGTTTTGATCAATTTCATCGTTTTGAAGCTGGAACACACACAAATAACCCATATTTGACATATTTCAGTTCCTTCAACAAATAGAGTGTTTTCCCTGCATTTAAGAGTTTTGGTGCAAAAAACGCTGGAATATACAAAAATAACCCATTTTTTATATATTTAATTTATTTAGACAAATAGTGTATTTTGGTATCATTTCTGTGTTTTGGTGCAAAAAATGATGGATACTATTAAAATAACACTTTTTTTTATTAATTTTATCAATTTATTAATTAATTAATTAATTTGTTTTTCTATATTGGTTTATTTTCATCAATTCTATCGTTTTGAAGCAAAACAATGTAAAATGACGAAAAATAATAAGACGTTTTAACAAATATAGTGTTTTGCCTGCATTTATGAATTTTGGTGCACAAAACGCTGGAATACACCAAAATAACCCATTTTTGACATATTTCATTTCTTAGACAAATAGTGTGTTTTGCCTGCAATTCTGAGTTTTGGTGCATAAAACGCTGGAATATACCAAAACAACCCCTTTTTCACATATTTCAATTCCTTAGACAAATAGTGTGTTTTGTTTGCAAATATGTGTTTTGTTGCATAAAACGCTGAAATACACCAAAATAAGTCAGTTTTTTACGTATTTCAGCTCCTTAGACAAATACACTGAAATAACCCCTTTTTGACACATTTCAGTTCTTTGGACAATTAGCGTGTTTTGCGCGCGATTCTGAGTTTTGTTGCATAAAACGCTGTAATACACCAAAATAACACATTTTTGACATATTTCTGTTCCTTAGACAAATAGTGTGTTTTGCCTGCAATTCTGAATTCTAGTGCGTAAAACGCTGGAATACACCAATAACACATTTTTGACAAATTTCAGTTCCTTAGACAAATAGTGTTTTTTGGAAGCATTTCTGTGTTTTAGTTGAAAAAAGCTAAAAACTACTAAAATACCACGTTTTTGTTAATTTCACTTTGAATTCTATATACTAGTTTGTTTTCATCAATTTTATCGTTTTGAAGCAAAACAATGTAAAATGACGAAAAAGCAAAATTTTCAATCGAGATAGTTTTTTTTTTTCATAAAACACCTTAAAGACACATATATAAGACGTTTTAAAAAATATACTGTTTTGCCTGCATTTCTGAGTTTGATGCATAAAACGCTAGAATACACTAAGATAACCCATTTTTTACATGTTTCAGTTCCTTAGACAAATAGTGTGTTTTGAATGCAATTCTGAGTTTTGTTGCCTAAAACGTTTGAATACACCAAAAAAACCCATTTTTTTTACATATTTCAGTTCCTTAGACAAATAGTGTTTTGTTTGCATCTCTGTGTTTTTGTGGAAAAAAGCTAAAAACTACTAAAATACCAAGTGTTTTTAATATTCATTTGTATTCTCTATACTAGCTTGTTTTGATCAATTTCATCGTTTTGAAGCAAAATAATGTAAAATGACGAAAAAGCAAAATTTTAAATCGTGATAGATTTTTTTTTGTCTATAAAACAGAATAAAAACACATAAATAAGAGGTTTTAACAAATATAGTGTTTTGCCTGAATTTTTGCGTTTAGTGCATAAAACGCTGTAATACACCAAAATAACCCATTTTTGACATATTTCAGCTCCTTAGACAAATAGTGTATTTTACCTGCAATTCTAAGTTTTGGTGCATAAAACACTGGAATACACCAAAATAACCTTTTTTTTGACATTTTCCAATTCTTTAAACAAATAGAGTGTTTTGCCTGCAATTCTGAATTTTGTTGCATAAAACGCTAGAAAGCACCAAAATAAGCCATTTTTGACATATATTAGCTCCTTAGACAAATAGTGTTTTGCCTGCATTTCAGAGTTTTTGTGCATAAAACGCTAGAATACACCAAATTAATAGATTTTTGACAAATTTAATTCCTTAGACAAATAGTGTGTTTTGGTAGCACTTATGTGTTTTACCATGTTTTTGTTAATTTTACTTTGGATTCTCTATACTAACATGTTTTGATCAATTTCATCGTTTTCAAGCAAAGCAATGTGAAATGACGAGTAAGCAAAACTTTTAATTGACATAGTTTTTTTTTTAATAAATCAACTTAAAAACAAATAAATAAGACGTTTTAACAAATATAAGGTTTTGCCTTCATTTCTGAGTTTTGGTGCACAAAACGCTGGAATACCCCTAAATAATCCCTTTTTGACATATTTCAGTTCTTTAAACGAATAGTGTGTTCTGCAAGCAATTCTGCGTTTCGTGCATAAAACACTGAAATACACTAAAATAACCTATTTTTTCATATTTCAGTTCCTTAGACAAATAGTGTGTTTTGCCTGCAATTCTGAGTTTTGTTGCCTAAAACGCTTAAATAAACCAAAATAACCCATTTTTTACGTATTTTATTTCCTTAGCCAAATAGTGTGTTTTGTTAGAAATTTTTTGTTTTTCATGAAAAAAGCTAAAAACTATTAAAATACCAATTTTTTGTTAATTATCCTTTGGATTTTCTATACTAGCTTGTTTTCATCAATTTCATCGTTTTCAATCAAAACAATATAAAAAGACGAATGAGTAAAATTTTCAATATATATATATATATATATATATATATATATATATATATATATATATATATATATATATATATATATATATATATATATATATATATATATATATATATATATATATATATATATATATATATATATATATATATATATATATATATATATATATATATATATATATATATATATATATATATATATATATATATATATATATATATATATATATATGTGTGTGTTTTTACCTGCATTTCTGCGTTTGGTGCATAAAACGCTGGAATACACTAAAATAACCCATTTTTGACATATTTCAGTTCCTTAGAGAAATAGTGTATTTTTCCTGCAATTCTGAGTTTTGGTGCATAAAACACTGGAATACACCAAAATAACCTCTTTTTGACATTTTTCAATCCCTTAGACAAATAGTGTGTTTTGCTTGCAATTTTGAGTTTGGTTGCATAAAACGCTAAAATACATAAAAATAAGCCATTATTTCCATATATCAGCTCTTTAGACAAATAGTGCATTTTGCCAGCATTTCTGAGTTTGGTGTATAAAACGCTGGAATAAACTTAAATAACCCATTTTTAACATATATTAGTTCCTTAGACAAATAGTGTGTTTTGCCTGGAATTCTGAGTTTTGGTGCATAAAACACTGGAATTAAGAGTTTTGGTGCATAAAACGCTAGAATACACCAAAATAGCAGATTTTTGACATATTTCATTTTCTTAGATAAATAGTGTGTTTTGGAGCATATCTGTGTTTTAGTGGAAAAAAAGCTAAAAACTACTAAAATACCATGTTTTTGTTTATTTTACTTTGGGTTCCCTATACTAGTTTGTTTTCATCAATTTTATCGTTTTTTAAACAAAACAAAGTAAAATGACGAAAAAGCAAAATTTTCAATCGAGTTTTTTTTTCATAAAACACCTTAGACACATAAATAAGACGATTTTAATAAATATAGTGTTTTGCCTGCATTCCTGAGTTTGGTGCATAAAACGCTGGAATACACAAAAATAACCCATTTTTGACATATTTCAGTTCCTTAGATAAATAGTGTGTTCTGCCTGCAATTCTAAGTTTTGTTGTATATAACGCTGGAATACACCAAAATAACTCATTTTTTACATATTTCAGTTCCGTAGACAAAAGTGTGTTTTGCCTGCAATTCTGAGTTTTGTTGCATAAAACGCTGAAATACACCAAAATAAGCCATTTTTTACACATATCGGCTCTTTAGACAAATAGTGTGTTTTGCCTGTATTTCAGAGTTTTGGTGCATAAAACGCTGAAGTACACAAAATAACCCATTTTTAATATATTTAATTTCTTTAGACAAATAGTGTGTTTTGGTAGCATTTCTGTGTTTAGGTGAAAAAAAATTTTTGTACTAGTTAGTTTTCATTAATTTAATCGTTTTGAAGGAAAACAATGTAAAATGACGAATAAGCCAAATTTTCGATCAAAAGAGTTTTTTTTCCGTTCATAAAACACCCTAGGAACACATAAATAATATGTTTTAACAAATATAGGGTTTTGCCTGTATTTATGAGTTTTGGTGCAAAAATCGCTGGAATACACCGAAATAACCCGTTTTTGACATAGTTCAGTTCTTTAGAGAAATAGTATGTTTTGCCTGCAATTTTGAGTTTTGTTGCATAAAACGCTGGCATACACCAAAATAACCCATTTTTGACATTATTCAGTTCCTTAGACAAATAGTGTGTTTTATCTGCAATTCTCAGTTTTGTTGCACAAAACGCTGGAATACACCAAAATAACCCATTTTTGACATATTTCAGTTTCTTAGACAAATAGGGTGTTTTGTTTTATGCACCAAACTCAAAAATGCAGGGAAAAAAACTATATTTCTTAAAACGTCTTAATTATGTGTATTTAAGGTGTTTTATGAAAAAAAAAACTCGATTGAAAATTTTGCTTATTCATCATTTTACATTGTTTTGCTAACAAAACGATAAAATTGATGAAAACAAGCTAGTATAGAGAATCTAAAGTAAAATTAAGAACAACGTGGAATTTTAAGAGTTTTTTGTTTTTTTTACACCAAAACACAAAAATGCTACGGAAACACACTATTTGTCTAAGGAACTAAAATATGTAAAAAATGGGTTATTTTGCTTTATTCTAGCGTTTTATGCAACAAAACTCTGAACAATTGCAGGCAGGCAGGCACTATTTGTCTAAGGAAGTGAAATATGTCAAAAAGGGGTTATTTTGGTGTATTCCACAGTTTTATGAACCAAAACTCAGAAATGGAGGCAAAACAAACTATTTGTCTTAGAAACTGAAATATGTCAAAAATGGGTTATTTTAGTGTATTCCAGCGTTTTATGCACCAAAATAAAAAATGCAGGCAAAGCACTATATATGTTAAAACGTCTTATTTATGTGTTTTTAAGGTGTTTTATGAAAAAAAATTATCTTGATTGAAAATTTTGCTTATTCGTCATTTTACATTATTTTGCTTCAAAACGATAAAATTGATGAAAACAAGCTAGTATAGAGAATCCAAAGTAAAATTAAGAAAAACGTGTAATTTTTTCAGTTTTTAGCTGCTTTCCACCAAAACACAGAAATGCTACGGTAACACACTATTTTGTCTAAGGAACTGAAATATGTCAAAAATGGGTTATTTTGGTGTATTCCAGCGTTTTATGTAACAAAACTCAGAATTGCAGGCAAAACACACTATTTGTCTAAGGAAGTGAAATATGTCAAAAATGGAATATTTTGGTGTATTCTAGCGTTTTATGTAAAAAAAAACTCAGATTTGCAGGGAAAACACACTATTTGTCTAAGGAAGTGAAATATGTCAAAAATGGGTTATTTTAGTGTATTCTAGCGTTTTATGCACCAAACTCAGAAATGCAGGCAAAACACTATTTTGTTAAAACGTCTTATTTATGTGTTTTTAAGGTTTTGTATGAAAAAAAAAGCTATCTCGATTGAAAATTTTGCTTATTCGTCATTTTACATTGTTTTGCTTCAAAACGATAAAATTGATGAAAACAAGCTAGTATAGAGAATCTAAAGTAAAATTAACAAAAACGTGAAATTTTTTCAGTTTTTAGCTTTTTTCCACCAAAACACAGATATGCTAGGAAAACACACTCTTTGTGTAAGGAACAGAAATATGTCAAAAATGGTTTATTTTGGTGTATTCTAGCGTGTGGAATCCAAAGTAAAATTAACAAAAACGTGGAATTCTAGCAGTTTTAATTGCACAAAATGCTAAGGAAACACACTGTTTGTGTAAGGAACGGAAATATATAAAAAAATGGGTTATTTTGGTGTATTCTAGCGTTTTATGCAACAAAACTCAGAATTGCAAGCAAAACACACTATTTGCCTAAGAAAGTGATATATGTAAAAAAAAAAAGGGTTATTTTGGTGTAATCCAGCGTTTTATGAACCAAAACTCAGAAA
>NC_059304.1:31513943-31520830 GCF_017591435.1 Portunus trituberculatus
TCATTACCTAATTTAAAGAAAAAACAATAATTTTTCGTTTTTACCAATAAAATGATAAAAGAAAACAATCAATAAAAAAATTTATTACCCTTACTAAATAATGTTGTTGGAAAAATATTCCAACCAAACCCAAACCCCCCAACACCAAAAAAGAGGTTATTATTACAGGGTCCGGCGCTAAGACCGATTAGCACGAACACGTAGTTATGTCATGGGCTCCTCAGCATAAATTTGTGACCCGGGCCGGGAGCTCTATGAGGGGCCCCGGGGGTTGGATTAAGGAGACGCGGAACTTTTTAAGGGGGAAGCTTCAAGGAAGGAATTGAGACATAAATATGGTCAACTTTAAAAATAAGGCTTCCCTCCCTTCCCTTTTCCCATTTTCCCTTTACCTTTTAGCCTTTCTTTCCCAATTTTTTCCCCCCTTAAGCCCTTTTTCCACCCTTTCTTTCTTTTCAATCCCCTTTTCCTTTCCCTTTTTTATTTATTTTTTCTCTTTCTTTGCCTTTCCAATTTTACCAGTTTCATTTTAATTTTCTCTTTCCCCACTTTTTCCCATACCCTTTTTTTCGTTCCTTTTTCCCTTTTATCAACCCCTTTCCTTACCTTTTTTCCTGATAATTAAAGTAAAATATGACAGCAAAAGATAAGGATAAATGTTCACTCCCAATGGCTTCCCCAACGGCCCAGAAGTTAACATCTTGTAAACGCTCGGCCTATACAATTGCCTTGGGGTTTTATTTTTGATAAATGTTAATAATTAAAAGAGAATGGTGCTGGGAATGATAAAACCGAAGGTCGTTTCCGGCCAATACAGAAGGCCAAGGGTTTTAAATAAATAAGGTAAAAAACGGAAAAAATATGAAATAATTTGAAATATGAAGCAAATGAGAATTGGAGGAAAGCTCAGATGTTTGCAGTTTCTTGTTCTTGTTTAGGAAGAGAGAGCAGTGTCACTAATCGGTCTTCAAAACAAACAAGGAGAGAAAAAAATGACTCCCAATACTCCTGGACATAAAGATTTCCATTTCTTTTTTTCCCCCGGCACTTAATGCTCAACCCAGGAATCTTACGGAGGATAAAGGAAAATAACAACAAAAAAGAGAGAGAGAGAGAGAGAGAGAGAGAGAGAGAGGGAAAGGAAAAGAGAAAGAGGAAAAAGGGGGGGGAAAACCCCAGTTTTACATATTAAAGGGCCTCAGCTTGGGGGGTGCCAAAGAAAAGGTTTTTAAGTTTACCCAAAAATATATTGTAGTAAGAGAGGGGTTTGGTTGTTGGTGGTGGGGGGGGGTTTTTTTTTGGGGGGAAAAAAACCCCTTTTTGGGTCGGGAAAAGGCAAAGGAAAACCCCACCCCACCCGATTTTCCGTTCCCCCAGGGAACCCAAATGGGAAACCCCAAAAAAACCCGGAATCACGTGGGAAAGCCCCTTTAAAAGCCTTTTTTGGTTTTTTTTAATGACGTGAGAAATAGAGGAAGAGGGAAAAGAGAAAGAAGGGAGAGGGAAGATTGAAAGGAATGGGGTTTAAAAAAGTTGAAAGTAAGTTGGAAAACGTGTTGGTGCCGCATTATTTAAGGGGCCTCGGATTTTTTAAAATGTAACACCAATCATTGCGGGGAAAAAAAAATTATGTTATCCCAAAAAGCAAAATTTCCTTGGCAACTCAAAGTACGAGGAAGAAAGGAAAAGGAAGAAAGAAGAGAAAGGGAGAAAGGAGAAGAAAAAAGGGGATTCAATTCCAAGTAATATGAGCAGGTTTGGGGAAAGAAAGGGAAGGCAACTTTGAACTCCAAGATCCTTCTTAAAATTAGGCACTCAGCTTTGTGAGGAGGTAAACAGTAAAACAGAGGCACTACAGCTTTGTGAGGAGGTGAACAGCAGAACAAAGGCACTATATCTTTGTAAGGTGAACAGCGAAACAGAGGCACTATATCTTTGTAAGGTGAACAGCAGAACAGAGGCACTACAGCTTTGTAAGTAGGTGAACAGCGAAACAGAGGCCCTATATCTTTGTGAGGAGGTGAACAGCAGAACAGAGGCACTACAGCTTTGTAAGTAGGTGAACAGCGAAACAGAGGCCCTATATCTCTGTGAGGAGGTGAACAGCAGAACAGAAGCACCACTATCTCAGAGCCACGTATAGTGCTTCATGTCACATCCTCTCAGTGGACTTCAAATTAATGATGGATGCACTCAAAATATGTAGAAAATCAGTCCGGAAGTCCGACTAAAGATGATTGGAAAGCCGATAAAGGTGAACCGATCACATCTCCTTATAATGGAAAACTTCAACCTTAATGTACAGATGAGGATGAGGAGGAGGAGGAGGAGGAGGAGGAAGAGGAGGAGGAGGAGGAGGAGGAGGAAGAAGAAGAGATGAAGAAAAAGAAGAAATAGAAGAAAAGAATATAAAAAAAAACGTGAAGGAGGTAGAGGTGGGGGGAAGGGCCTGAGAGCAGCTCGTTGAGTGCCCTGGACGGCATCCAAACTTAAGGGGAACCTCGGGAATAATAATAACCAGAGTGTAATCAACAAAATGGCATCCGCGGGTCTCTGCCTCCAAGACATATGTAATCCCTCTGAATAAGTTGCGTGGATTTTTTCTTCTTGGCTTATCTTTCTAGAGCTATGTACCGTAGAGAGAGAGAGAGAGAGAGAGAGAGAGAGAGAGAGAGAGAGAGAGAGAGAGAGAGAGAGAGAGAGAGAGAGAGAGAGAGAGAGAGAGAAAGACATTCCCATACAAGAGTACAATGTGAGCAGCTATTGTGGATCTGTAAGGAAGCAACTCTGGAACTCCCTAGATCCCTCTGTATTTCCATCCACCTATGACCTTTGCTTATTGAAGAGGGAGGTTTAGAAATATTCATTCCATTCTTTTGGATAGCTCTCTCGGCCCTGTTGGGGACTGGCATCTAAGCGGGCGTTTATGTATACTCGTTTTAGTTTCTCTCGGCAAGTCTTCCCCTTTTACATACAAACAAACTCCGAATCTGGTCGCTAATCTTCCACATTCACTATCTACTTTAGTTTTCCATAAATTGTACACGTGGCCTGGTCGTCTCTGCATCTGTCATCTGTCAGGTTAGATAATGAGAGTGTCAGCAGATCAAAGGGCTGAACACTGAAGGCAAAAGCTAAACCAATAGAAAAGATAATTGATATTTCTACTTTTTGTTGGTGATTGTTGGGTGTGGCCTGACCGTCTTCCTCCTTCCCTGGCCAGTGAGAAGACATGGAGGCAGATATTTGAAGACTGAAATATTCATCATAATTGCCGTCTATGATTCTGCTGCAGTATAAACATTTTCTCGTTCATTTAAACTGTTTCTCTATTCCACGGCACCCAGCCAAGATTTCAAGCAGTGGCCTGGGAAAGTTCAGGAAGCGAGAGGTCTTGTGAGGTAGCGGTCAGAAGTGGTGGTCGTAAGTCGTCATACCTAATGATCAAGTCCTTTTCTGAATCTGGCTATTTTGAAGTTAGTGACGAGGTCAGTTGTATTTCCATCTTCCTGTAAGCTGAACTCATTTAAGAGAGAGAAATTTCAAGACATTTATCTCTTTCTCTTATCTAGCTCTCTCGAACCTGCACGGACACTGGCAACTAAGTGAGCCTTTTTTTTTTTAAACTCTTTCTTTTGCTCTTGACCAGTTTTTTTTTCCCTCTCACATAAAAAAACAAAATAAAAAAAATAAGAAAGCCTCACATATCATTAGTCAGTTCTTTCTTTTCTACAGTGATTATATTGGAGAGGGATCTTACGGATGAAGTGATGTTCTGTAACTAATAAGCCTCGCCACGGTCGGGGGTCGAACATCTACTTGGGCCTCCAAAACGCGGAAGGAAAATGCTACTCACAGATTCTACCCAGATATTCAGAACCTAAAGTTGGAATTCAAATATTCATCATCAGTCGATATGGTTCTGGTGGACGACATAATTTTGGTTAACTTTTACTTGTTCCTTCTGCTACTTGTCTGTCTGTCTGTGTGTCTTTCTGTTTGTCTCTTTCAGGTCACACTGGTTGTCTTGGAGAAATACTCCTAAAGCTGTATACTAAATGGTGATAATGATGATGATTATAAAGATGATGATAATAATAATAATAATAATAATAATTAAGATAATGATAATAATAAAGATAATGAAAATAATAGTAATAATGATGATGATGATAATAATAATAATAATAATAATAACTAATAATAATGATAATAATAATAATAATAAAGATAATGATAATAATAGTAATAATGATGATGATGATGATGATGATGATGATGATGATGATGATATAATAATAATAATAATAATAATAATAATAATAATAATAATAATAATAATTATAATAATAATGATAATTATGATAATAAAACAAAATAATGAACAACAAACAATAACAACAGTAATAACAAAAAACAATACTAACACTATTAATATTAATGATTATAATAATGAACATAACAATAATAACAATAAAACAACAACAACATACTACTACTACTACTACTACTACTACTACTACTACTACTATTACTACTACTACTACTACTATTACTACTTCTACCACCACCACCACCACAACAACAAACAACACCAACAAAAGCAATAACAGTAACTCCAATTCAAGAAGCAGATCATCCACACAAAATTTTCCCTTCAGCAAAAAAAAAAGAATAAAAATGAAATAACAAAAAACAGCACACGCGGGAGAGAGAGAGAGAGAGAGAGAGAGAGAGAGAGAGAGAGAGAGAGAGAGAGAGAGAGAGAGAGAGAGAGAAGGGAAAGAAGAGAGAGAGAGAGAGTAACAACAACAACAAAATAAGCCCCAAGGTCAGCACCAATACAAGCAAGAAGGGCCGGTCATCGCTCTCCTTTCAGCTCTTTACCGACGGGCCCTGCTAAGTACCTGATCATATTTGGGCTCTGTGGGGACCTGTGACGACCACCCCAAGCGAAAGGCCTAAGCTGACCCGGATCAAAAGCCCCTCCCTCGGCCTAAGCCCCTGCCCCATCCTCTCCCTTCCATCCTTGCCCCTCCAGTTCCACCTCATCCTGCTCCTCTTGTCCCTGTCACAATTTCGCTAACGACGTAGAAGCATAGAGCAATGAAAGTGGATACGAATAAAGAAGGATATAGATACATGAAAGAAATGGTGGATGGGCACTAGGAGGTGAGTACATATAAGAAAAGGGATACATGGATACTGAATAGGAAGGGGTATACATGAAAGCACGTGAATATTGTAAAGAAAAAAGAAAAAGAAAATGAAAGAATGTGGCAATGAAGGCAATGAAAATGAACAAGAAGAAGGATAAAGAAGATAATGAGGAAGATCTATATAAACATTGGAAAGGAAACGTACAAAGATTAAAACTACGCAAAAGATAAGAAGACTAAAAAAAAAATAATAATAATAATGAATAAATAAATAAACCACGAAAAAATAAATTGAAAAAAGAGTAAAAAGTTAAGTATATAATAAACTAAACCTTAATTCTTCCCTAGTGCAAAATTAATTCTCAGGAGTAAGATCTCTTTTCTTAATTGTGCAGCTGGAGACAAGGAGGAGGAGGAGGAGGAGGAGGAGGAGGAGGAGGAGGAGGAGGAGGAGGAGGAGGAGGAGGAGGAGGAGGAGGAGGAGGAGGAAGGGATCTAGCAAACAAAGAGAAAGAAAGAAAAAGAGGAAGAATCCAGCCAGGGGGGAAAAAGACAAGCGCCTCCAAACAAGGGATCCCGTGTCGCCAGTAAAGACTCGATGCTCCTCCCTGGCGGCGGCGTGCGGGCAGCAGTGTCGGGGCCGCCATGCACGCCCGCTAATTGGCGGATTTCATGCACGTTTTGGGAATGCATTCTGAGTCCTCGCCCTGTCTCTGTGAGGTGATTCTACGGTATAATGATGGTGATGGTGGTGGTGATGGTGGTGAGGGTGGTGATAATGATGATAATACTACTAATGATAAATAGTATGAATAATAACAATAATAATAATAACAACAATAATAATTATAATGATGATGATGATGTTAATGATAATGATAATAATAATAATAATAATAATAATAATAATAATAACAAAATAATAATAATAATGATAATAATAATAATAATAATAATAATAATAATAATAATAATAATAATATAATAGTAATAAAAATAATAATAATAATAAATAATAATAATAATAATAATAATAATAATAATAATAATAATAATAATAATAATAATATTAATAATAAAAAATAATAACAATAACAATAACAATAATAATAATGACACAATTTATAATACACTTTATATATACAAGATGAAGCACAAGTTTCCTCATGACCTGTTAAGGAGTTCCCAAAACCTTATCTATAACCAAAAGCAGCTAAGGGTTTCCTCTACGTGACTCATAAGCTGACATGATCTCGTAGCAACACAGGCGTTCTTCTCCTGCCACAACAAAAGGGGGTGACTCTGAGATGGTACGCGTTCCCGAGAGAAATTCTAAACTCTCTCCTAAATTTGTCGGATCACGCCTTGTAGCTGAATAAATAAAAGAAAACAAATTTGAGCTATTTGGTCGTTGGTCAAACACTCTTGAAGTACCACACATTGGCCACCTGTAAAGACCAGTGCCCAGCCTGACTAAACCTCGTGAAAAGCGTCAGATTGACCAATGTCACTCGTCTTGACACTGTCACCTCAAGCTCACAAACTAATACTTCTCATTCCCCTAACCTTCGTTCTTAAGATTAGCAAGTCTTTCTTCTTTGTAGCAAACTTGCATGCATATTTATCTCCATCATGAGCTCCATTCTGGCTCATCTCATGCCCGGAGCTCTCACCGCCCATTGGAGACGAGTCTCTTAGATGTCATTAGAGTTAGGTACCCCCCATTAA
>NC_059304.1:31521330-31533582 GCF_017591435.1 Portunus trituberculatus
GTGTTTTGGTGGAAAACAGCTAAAAACTGAAAAAAATACACGTTTTTCTTAATTTTACTTTGGATTCTCTGTACTAGCTTGTTTTCATCAATTTTATCGATCTGAAGCAAAATAATGTAAAATGAAGAATAAGAAAAATTTTCAATCGAGATAGTTTTTTTTCATGAAACACCTTAAAAACATATAAATAAGACGTTTTAACAAATATAGTGATTTGCCTGAATTTTTTAATTTGGTGCATAAAACGCTGGAATACACTAAAATAACCCATTTTTGACATATTTCAGTTCCTTAGACAAATAATGTGTTTTGCCTCCATTTTTGAGTTTTGGTTCATAAAACGGTGGAATACACCAAAATAGCCTCTTTTTTGACATATTTCCCTTTCTTTAACAAATACTTTGTTTTTTTCTGGAAATCTGCGTTTTGTTGCATAAAACGCTGTAATATACCAAAATAACCCCTTTTTGACATATACCACTTCCTTAGGCAAATAGTGTGCTTTGCTTGCAATTCTGAGTTTTGTTGCATAAAACGCTAGAATACACCAAAATAACCCATTTTTGACATATTTCCGTTCCTTACACAAACAGTGTGTTTCCGTAGCATTTATGTGTTTTAGTGGAAAAAAGCTAAAAACTGCTAAAAATCCACGTTTTTTTAAATTTTACTTTGGATTCTGTATACTAGCATGTTTTCATCAATTTTATCATTTTAAAGCAAAACAATGTAAAATGACGAATAAGCAAAATTTCAATCGAGATAGTTTTTTTTCATAAAAACCTTAAAAAAACACATAAATAAGACGTTTTAAGAAATATAGTGTTTTGCTACACCAAAATATTCCATTTTTGACATTTTTAGTTTGATGCATAAAACGCTAGAATACACTAAAATAACCCATTTTTTACATATTTCAGTTCCTTAGACAAATAGTGTGTTTCCGTAGCATTTTTGTGTTTTGGTGGAAAACAGCTAAAAACTGAAAAAATTACAAGTTTTTCTTAATTTTACTTTGGATTCTCTGTACTAGCTTGTTTTCATCAATTTTATCGATCTGAAGCAAAATAATGTAAAATGAAGAATAAGAAAAATTTTCAATCGAGATAGTTTTTTTTCATGAAACACCTTAAAACATATAAATAAGACGTTTTAACAAATATAGTGATTTGCCTGAATTTTTTAATTTGGTGCATAAAACGCTGGAATACACTAAAATAACCCATTTTTGACATATTTCAGTTCCTTAGACAAATAATGTGTTTTGCATGCATTTTTGAGTTTTGGTTCATAAAACGGTGGAATACACCAAAATAGTCCCTTTTTTGACATATTTCCCTTTCTTTAACAAATATTTTTTTTTTTCTGGAAATCTGCGTTTTGTTGCATAAAACGCTGTAATATACCAAAATAACCCCTTTTGACATATACCACTTCCTTAGGCAAATAGTGTGCTTTGCTTGCAATTCTGAGTTTTGTTGCATAAAACGCTAGAATACACCAAAATAACCCATTTTGACATATTTCGTTCCTTACACAAACAGTGTGTTTCCGTAGCATTTATGTGTTTTAGTGGAAAAAGCTAAAACTGCTAAAATTCCACGTTTTTTAATTTTTTTATTTACTTTGGATTCTTTATACTAGCCTGTTTTCATCAATTTTATCATTTTAAAGCAAAACAATGTAAAATGATGAATAAGCAAAATTTCAATCGAGATAGTTTTTTTCATAAAACACCTTAAAAACATAAATAAGACGTTTTAAGAAATATAGTGTTTTGCCTGCATTTTTAGTTTGATGCATAAAACGCTAGAATACACTAAAATAACCCATTTTTGACATATTTCAGTTCCTTAGACAAATAGTGTTTTTCCAGGCAAATCTGATTTTTCTTATAAAACGCTGGAATACACCAAAATATTCCATTTTTGACATATTTCACTTCCTTAGGCAAATAGTGTGTTTTGCTTGCAATCCTGAGTTTTGTTGCATAAAACGCTGAATACACTAAAATAACCCATTTTTACATATTTCAGTTCCTTAGACAAATAGTGTGTTTCCGTAGCATTTTGTGTTTTGGTGGAAAACAGCTAAAACTGAAAAATTACACGTTTTTCTTAATTTTACTTTGGATTCTCTGTACTAGCTTGTTTTCATCAATTTTATCGATCTGAAGCAAAATAATGTAAAATGAAGAATAAGAAAAATTTTCAATCGAGATAGTTTTTTTCATGAAACACCTTAAAACATATAAATAAGACGTTTTAACAAATATAGTGATTTGCCTGAATTTTTAATTTGGTGCATAAAACGCTGGAATACACTAAAATAACCCATTTTTTACATATTTCAGTTCCTTAGACAAATAATGTGTTTTGCATGCATTTTTGAGTTTTGGTTCATAAAACGGTGGAATACACCAAAATAGCCTCTTTTTTGACATATTTCCCTTTCTTTAACAAATACTTTGTTTTTTCTGAAATCTGCGTTTTGTTGCATAAAACGCTGTAATATACCAAAATAACCCCTTTTTGACATGTACCACTTCCTTAGGCAAATAGTGTGCTTTGCTTGCAATTCTGAGTTTTGTTGCATAAAACGCTAGAATACACCAAAATAACCCATTTTTGACATATTTCCGTTCCTTACACAAACGGTGTGTTTCCGTAGCATTTATGTGTTTTAGTGGAAAAAGATAAAAACTGCTAAAATTCCACGTTTTTTTAAATTTTACTTTGGATTCTGTATACTAGCCTGTTTTCATCAATTTTATCATTTTAAAGCAAAACAATGTAAAATGACGAATAAGCAAAATTTCAATCGAGATAGTTTTTTTTCATAAAACACCTTAAAAACATAAATAAGACGTTTTAAGAAATATAGTGTTTTGCCTGCATTTTTAGTTTGATGCATAAAACGCTAGAATACACTAAAATAACCCATTTTTACATATTTCAGTTCCTTAGACAAATAGTGTGTTTCCGTAGCAATTTTGTGTTTTGGTGGAAAACAGCCTTAAAACTGCAAAAACAGCTAAAACTGAAAACAACACGTTTTTCTTAATTTTACTTTGGATTCTCTGTACTAGCTTGTTTTCATCAATTTTATCGATCTGAAGCAAAATAATGTAAAATGAAGAATAAGAAAAATTTTCAATCGAGATAGTTTTTTTCATGAAACACCTTAAAACATATAAATAAGACGTTTTAACAAATATAGTGATTTGCCTGAATTTTTAATTTGGTGCATAAAACGCTGGAATACACTAAAATAACCCATTTTTGACATATTTCAGTTCCTTAGACAAATAATGTGTTTTGCATGCATTTTTGAGTTTTGGTTCATAAAACGGTGGAATACACCAAAATAGCCTCTTTTTTGACATATTTCCCTTTCTTTAACAAATACTTTGTTTTTTCTGAAATCTGCGTTTTGTTGCATAAAACGCTGTAATATACCAAAATAACCCCTTTTTGACATATACCACTTCCTTAGGCAAATAGTGTGCTTTGCTTGCAATTCTGAGTTTTGTTGCATAAAACGCTAGAATACACCAAAATAACCCATTTTTGACATATTTCCGTTCCTTACACAAACAGTGTGTTTCCTTTGCATTTTTGTGTTTTATTGGAAAAAAGCTAAAAAAAACAGCTAAAATTCCACGTTTTTCTTAATTTTACTTTGGATTCTCTATACTAGCTTGTTTTCATCAATTTTATCATTTTAAAGCAAAACAATGTAAAATGACGAGTAAGCAAAAATTTCAATCGAGATAGTTTTTTTTTCATAAAACACCTTAAAAACACATAAATAAGACGTTTTAAGAAATATAGTGTTTTGCCTGCATTTTTTAGTTTGATGCATAAAACGCTAGAATACACTAAAAATAACCCATTTTTTACATATTTCAGTTCCTTAGACAAATAGTGTGTTTCCGTAGCATTTTTGTGTTTTGGTGGAAAACAGAAATACACTAAAACTGAAAAAATTACAAGTTTTTCTTAATTTTACTTTGGATTCTCTGTACTTAGCTTGTTTTCATCAATTTTATCGATCTGAAGGAAAATAATGTAAAATGAAGAATAAGAAAAATTTTCAATCGATAGTTTTTTTTCATGAAACACCTTAAAAACATATAAATAAGACGTTTTAACAAATATAGTGATTTGCCTGAATTTTTTAATTTGGTGCATAAAACGCTGGAATACACTAAAATAACCCATTTTTTACATATTTCAGTTCCTTAGACAAATAATGTGTTTTGCATGCATTTTTGAGTTTTGGTTCATAAAACGGTGGAATACACCAAAATAGTCCCTTTTTTGACATATTTCCCTTTCTTTAACAAATATTTTTTTTTTCTGGAAATCTGCGTTTTGTTGCATAAAACGCTGTAATATACCAAAATAACCCCTTTTTCATATATACCACTTCCTTAAGCAAATAGTTTGCTTTGCTTGCAATTCTTAGTTTTGTTGCATAAAACGCTAGAATACACCAAAATAACCCATTTTGACATATTTTCGTTCCTTACACAAACAGTGTGTTTCCGTAGCATTTATGTGTTTTAGTGGAAAAAAGCTAAAAACTGCTAAAATTCCGTTTTTTTTATTTTACTTTGGATTCTTTATACTAGCCTGTTTTCATCAATTTTATCATTTTAAAGCAAAACAATGTAAAATGATGAATAAGCAAAAATTTCAATCGAGATAGTTTTTTTTTCATAAAACACCTTAAAAAACATAAATAAGACGTTTTAAGAAATATAGTGTTTTGCCTGCATTTTTTAGTTTGATGCGTAAAACGCTAGAATACACTAAAAATAACCCATTTTTGAGATATTTCAGTTCCTTAGACAAATAGTGTCTTTTCCAGGCAAATCTGATTTTTCTTACATAAAACGCTGGAATACACCAAAATATTCCATTTTTTGACATATTTCACTTCCTTAGGCAAATAGTGTGTTTTGCTTGCAATCCTGAGTTTTGTTGCATAAAACGCTGAAATACACTAAAATAACCCATTTTTTACATATTTCAGTTCCTTAGACAAATAGTGTGTTTCCGTAGCATTTATGTGTTTTAGTGGAAAACAGCTAAAAACTGAAAAAAATACACGTTTTTCTTAATTTTACTTTGGATTCTCTGTACTAGCTTGTTTTCATCAATTTTATCGATCTGAAGCAAAATAATGTAAAATGAAGAATAAGAAAAATTTTCAATCGAGATAGTTTTTTTCATGAAACACCTTAAAACATATAAATAAGACGTTTTAACAAATATAGTGATTTGCCTGAATTTTTAATTTGGTGCATAAAACGCTGGAATACACTAAAATAACCCATTTTTGACATATTTCAGTTCCTTAGACAAATAATGTGTTTTGCCTGCATTTTTGAGTTTTGGTTCATAAAACGGTGGAATACACCAAAATAGCCTCTTTTTGACATATTTCCTTTCTTTAACAAATACTTTGTTTTTTCTGAAATCTGCGTTTTGTTGCATAAAACGCTGTAATATACCAAAATAACCCTTTTGACATATACCACTTCCTTAGGCAAATAGTGTGCTTTGCTTGCAATTCTGAGTTTTGTTGCATAAAACGCTAGAATACACCAAAATAACCCATTTTTGACATATTTCCGTTCCTTACACAAACAGTGTGTTTCCGTAGCATTTATGTGTTTTAGTGGAAAAAGCTAAAACTGCTAAAATTCCGTTTTTTAAATTTTACTTTGGATTCTGTATACTAGCATGTTTTCATCAATTTTATCATTTTAAAGCAAAACAATGTAAAATGACGAATAAGCAAAAATTTCAATCGACGTTTTATAGTTTTTTTTTTAGTAAAAAACGCTAGAATACTTAAAAACACATAAATAAGACGTTTTAAGAAATATAGTGTTTTGCTACATTTTTTAGTTTGATGCATAAAACGCTAGAATACACTAAAAATAACCCATTTTTTACATATTTCAGTTCCTTAGACAAATAGTGTGTTTCCGTAGCATTTTTGTGTTTTGGTGGAAAACAGCTAAAAACTGAAAAAATTACAAGTTTTTCTTAATTTTACTTTGGATTCTCTGTACTAGCTTGTTTTCATCAATTTTATCGATCTGAAGCAAAATAATGTAAAATGAAGAATAAGAAAAATTTTCAATCGAGATAGTTTTTTTTCATGAAACACCTTAAAACATATAAATAAGACGTTTTAACAAATATAGTGATTTGCCTGAATTTTTAATTTGGTGCATAAAAC
This sequence comes from Portunus trituberculatus, assembly GCF_017591435.1. Classification (NCBI taxonomy): domain Eukaryota; kingdom Metazoa; phylum Arthropoda; class Malacostraca; order Decapoda; family Portunidae; genus Portunus; species Portunus trituberculatus. The sequence goes on from NC_059304.1 coordinate 31,527,589, forward strand.
GCTGGAATACACTAAAATAACCCATTTTTTACATATTTCAGTTCCTTAGACAAATAATGTGTTTTGCATGCATTTTTGAGTTTTGGTTCATAAAACGGTGGAATACACCAAAATAGCCTTTTTGACATATTTCCTTTCTTTAACAAATACTTTGTTTTTTCTGAAATCTGCGTTTTGTTGCATAAAACGCTGTAATATACCAAAATAACCCCTTTTTGACATATACCACTTCCTTAGGCAAATAGTGTGCTTTGCTTGCAATTCTGAGTTTTGTTGCATAAAACGCTAGAATACACCAAAATAACCCATTTTTGACATATTTCCGTTCCTTACACAAACAGTGTGTTTCCGTAGCATTTATGTGTTTTAGTGGAAAAAAGCTAAAAACTGCTAAAAATCCACGTTTTTTTAAATTTTACTTTGGATTCTGTATACTAGCATGTTTTCATCAATTTTATCATTTTAAAGCAAAACAATGTAAAATGACGAATAAGCAAAATTTCAATCGAGATAGTTTTTTTCATCATAAAAAGACGTTTTAAGAAATATAGTGTTTTGCCTTAAAAAAACATAAATAAGACGTTTTAAGAAATATAGTGTTTTGCTAAAACGCTGGAATACATTTTTAGTTTGATGCATAAAACGCTAGAATACACTAAAATAACCCATTTTTACATATTTCAGTTCCTTAGACAAATAGTGTGTTTCCGTAGCATTTTTGTGTTTTGGTGGAAAACAGCTAAAAACTGAAAAAATTACAAGTTTTTCTTAATTTTACTTTGGATTCTCTGTACTAGCTTGTTTTCATCAATTTTATCGATCTGAAGCAAAATAATGTAAAATGAAGAATAAGAAAAATTTTCAATCGAGATAGTTTTTTTTCATGAAACACCTTAAAACATATAAATAAGACGTTTTAACAAATATAGTGATTTGCCTGAATTTTTTAATTTGGTGCATAAAACGCTGGAATACACTAAAATAACCCATTTTTACATATTTCAGTTCCTTAGACAAATAATGTGTTTTGCATGCATTTTTGAGTTTTGGTTCATAAAACGGTGGAATACACCAAAATAGCCCCTTTTTTGACATATTTCCCTTTCTTTAACAAATATTTTGTTTTTCTTCTGGAAATCTGCGTTTTGTTGCATAAAACGCTGTAATATACCAAAATAACCCTTTTTCACATATACCACTTCCTTAGGCAAATAGTTTGCTTTGCTTGCAATTCTTTTATTTGTTGCATAAAACGCAAGAATACACCAAAATAACCCATTTTGACATATTTCCGTTCCTTACACAAACAGTGTGTTTCCGTAGCATTTATGTGTTTTAGTGGAAAAAAGCTAAAACTGCTAAAATTCCGTTTTTTATTTTACTTTGGATTCTTTATACTAGCCTGTTTTCATCAATTTTATCATTTTAAAGCAAAACAATGTAAAATGATGAATAAGCAAAAATTTCAATCGAGATAGTTTTTTTCATAAAACACCTTAAAAACATAAATAAGACGTTTTAAGAAATATAGTGTTTTGCCTGCATTTTTTAGTTTGATGCATAAAACGCTAGAATACACTAAAAATAACCCATTTTTTACATATTTCAGTTCCTTAGACAAATAGTGTCTTTTCCAGGCAAATCTGATTTTTCTTACATAAAACGCTGGAATACACCAAAATATTCCATTTTTTGACATATTTCACTTCCTTAGGCAAATAGTGTTTTTGCTTGCAATCCTGAGTTTTGTTGCATAAAACGCTGAAATACACTAAAATAACCCATTTTTTACATATTTCATTTCCTTAGACAAATAGTGTGTTTCCATAGCATTTCTGTGTTTTAGAGGAAAACAGCTAAAAACTGAAAAAAATACACGTTTTTCTTAATTTTACTTTGGATTCTCTGTACTAGCTTGTTTTCATCAATTTTATCGATCTGAAGCAAAATAATGTAAAATGAAGAATAAGAAAAATTTTCAATCGAGATAGTTTTTTTTCATGAAACACCTTAAAAACATATAAATAAGACGTTTTAACAAATATAGTGATTTGCCTGAATTTTTTAATTTGGTGCATAAAACGCTGGAATACACTAAAATAACCCATTTTTGACATATTTCAGTTCCTTAGACAAATAATGTGTTTTGCATGCATTTTTGAGTTTTGGTTCATAAAACGGTGGAATACACCAAAATAGCCTCTTTTTTGACATATTTCCCTTTCTTTAACAAATACTTTGTTTTTTCTGGAAATCTGCGTTTTGTTGCATAAAACGCTGTAATATACCAAAATAACCCTTTTGACATATACCACTTCCTTAGGCAAATAGTGTGCTTTGCTTGCAATTCTGAGTTTTGTTGCATAAAACGCTAGAATACACCAAAATAACCCATTTTTGACATATTTCCGTTCCTTACACAAACAGTGTGTTTCCGTAGCATTTATGTGTTTTAGTGGAAAAAGCTAAAACTGCTAAAATTCCACGTTTTTTTAAATTTTACTTTGGATTCTGTATACTAGCCTGTTTTCATCAATTTTATCATTTTAAAGCAAAACAATGTAAAATGACGAATAAGCAAAATTTCAATCGAGATAGTTTTTTTTCATAAAACACCTTAAAACACATAAATAAGACGTTTTAAGAAATATAGTGTTTTGCCTGCATTTTTAGTTTGATGCATAAAACGCTAGAATACACTAAAATAACCCATTTTTACATATTTCAGTTCCTTAGACAAATAGTGTGTTTCCGTAGCATTTTTGTTTTTAAAACGGTGGAAAACAGCTAAAACTGAAAAATTACAAGTTTTAGACAAATAGTGTGTTTCTTAATTTTACTTTGGATTCTCTGTACTAGCTTGTTTTCATCAATTTTATCGATCTGAAGCAAAATAATGTAAAATGAAGAATAAGAAAAATTTTCAATCGAGATAGTTTTTTTCATGAAACACCTTAAAACATATAAATAAGACGTTTTAACAAATATAGTGATTTGCCTGAATTTTTAATTTGGTGCATAAAACGCTGGAATACACTAAAATAACCCATTTTTGACATATTTCAGTTCCTTAGACAAATAATGTGTTTTGCATGCATTTTTGAGTTTTGGTTCATAAAACGGTGGAATACACCAAAATAGCCTCTTTTTTGACATATTTCCCTTTCTTTAACAAATACTTTGTTTTTTCTGAAATCTGCGTTTTGTTGCATAAAACGCTGTAATATACCAAAATAACCCCTTTTTGACATATACCACTTCCTTAGGCAAATAGTGTGCTTTGCTTGCAATTCTGAGTTTTGTTGCATAAAACGCTAGAATACACCAAAATAACCCATTTTTGACATATTTCCGTTCCTTACACAAACAGTGTGTTTCCGTAGCATTTATGTGTTTTAGTGGAAAAAAGCTAAAAACTGCTAAAAATCCACGTTTTTTTAAATTTTACTTTGGATTCTGTATACTAGCATGTTTTCATCAATTTTATCATTTTAAAGCAAAACAATGTAAAATGACGAATAAGCAAAAATTTCAATCGAGATAGTTTTTTTTCATAAAAACCTTAAAACACATAAATAAGACGTTTTAAGAAATATAGTGTTTTGCTACATTTTTTAGTTTGATGCATAAAACGCTAGAATACACTAAAAATAACCCATTTTTTACATATTTCAGTTCCTTAGACAAATAGTGTGTTTCCGTAGCATTTTTGTGTTTTGGTGGAAAACAGCTAAAAACTGAAAAAATTACAAGTTTTTCTTAATTTTACTTTGGATTCTCTGTACTAGCTTGTTTTCATCAATTTTATCGATCTGAAGCAAAATAATGTAAAATGAAGAATAAGAAAAATTTTCAATCGAGATAGTTTTTTTTCATGAAACACCTTAAAAACATATAAATAAGACGTTTTAACAAATATAGTGATTTGCCTGAATTTTTTAATTTGGTGCATAAAACGCTGGAATACACTAAAATAACCCATTTTTTACATATTTCAGTTCCTTAGACAAATAATGTGTTTTGCATGCATTTTTGAGTTTTGGTTCATAAAACGGTGGAATACACCAAAATAGTCCCTTTTTTGACATATTTCCCTTTCTTTAACAAATATTTTGTTTTTTTTCTGGAAATCTGCGTTTTGTTGCATAAAACGCTGTAATATACCAAAATAACCCCTTTTTCATATATACCACTTCCTTAAGCAAATAGTTTGCTTTGCTTGCAATTCTTAGTTTTGTTGCATAAAACGCTAGAATACACCAAAATAACCCATTTTGACATATTTTCGTTCCTTACACAAACAGTGTGTTTCCGTAGCATTTATGTGTTTTAGTGGAAAAAGCTAAAAACTGCTAAAATTCCGTTTTTTTTATTTTACTTTGGATTCTTTATACTAGCCTGTTTTCATCAATTTTATCATTTTAAAGCAAAACAATGTAAAATGATGAATAAGCAAAAATTTCAATCGAGATAGTTTTTTTTTCATAAAACACCTTAAAAAAACATAAATAAGACGTTTTAAGAAATATAGTGTTTTGCCTGCATTTTTTAGTTTGATGCGTAAAACGCTAGAATACACTAAAAATAACCCATTTTTGAGATATTTCAGTTCCTTAGACAAATAGTGTCTTTTCCAGGCAAATCTGATTTTTCTTACATAAAACGCTGGAATACACCAAAATATTCCATTTTTTGACATATTTCACTTCCTTAGGCAAATAGTGTGTTTTGCTTGCAATCCTGAGTTTTGTTGCATAAAACGCTGAAATACACTAAAATAACCCATTTTTTACATATTTCATTTCCTTAGACAAATAGTGTGTTTCCATAGCATTTTTGTGTTTTAGAGGAAAACAGCTAAAAACTGAAAAAAATACACGTTTTTCTTAATTTTACTTTGGATTCTCTGTACTAGCTTGTTTTCATCAATTTTATCGATCTGAAGCAAAATAATGTAAAATGAAGAATAAGAAAAATTTTCAATCGAGATAGTTTTTTTTTCATGAAACACCTTAAAAACATATAAATAAGACGTTTTAACAAATATAGTGATTTGCCTGAATTTTTTAATTTGGTGCATAAAACGCTGGAATACACTAAAATAACCCATTTTTGACATATTTCAGTTCCTTAGACAAATAATGTGTTTTGCCTCCATTTTTGAGTTTTGGTTCATAAAACGGTGGAATACACCAAAATAGCCTCTTTTTTGACATATTTCCCTTTCTTTAACAAATACTTTGTTTTTTTCTGGAAATCTGCGTTTTGTTGCATAAAACGCTGTAATATACCAAAATAACCCCTTTTTGACATATACCACTTCCTTAGGCAAATAGTGTGCTTTGCTTGCAATTCTGAGTTTTGTTGCATAAAACGCTAGAATACACCAAAATAACCCATTTTTGACATATTTCCGTTCCTTACACAAACAGTGTGTTTCCGTAGCATTTATGTGTTTTAGTGGAAAAAAGCTAAAAACTGCTAAAAATCCACGTTTTTTTAAATTTTACTTTGGATTCTGTATACTAGCATGTTTTCATCAATTTTATCATTTTAAAGCAAAACAATGTAAAATGACGAATAAGCAAAAATTTCAATCGGGATAGTTTTTTTTCATAAAAAAACTTAAAAACACATAAATAAGACGTTTTAAGAAATATAGTGTTTTGCTACATTTTTTAGTTTGATGCATAAAACGCTAGAATACACTAAAAATAACCCATTTTTTACATATTTCAGTTCCTTAGACAAATAGTGTGTTTCCGTAGCATTTTTGTGTTTTGGTGGAAAACAGCTAAAAACTGAAAAAATTACAAGTTTTTCTTAATTTTACTTTGGATTCTCTGTACTAGCTTGTTTTCATCAATTTTATCGATCTGAAGCAAAATAATGTAAAATGAAGAATAAGAAAAATTTTCAATCGAGATAGTTTTTTTTCATGAAACACCTTAAAACATATAAATAAGACGTTTTAACAAATATAGTGATTTGCCT
>NC_059304.1:31534082-31550834 GCF_017591435.1 Portunus trituberculatus
CTCTGTACTAGCTTGTTTTCATCAATTTTATCGATCTGAAGCAAAATAATGTAAAATGAAGAATAAGAAAAATTTTCAATCGAGATAGTTTTTTTCATGAAACACCTTAAAACATATAAATAAGACGTTTTAACAAATATAGTGATTTGCCTGAATTTTTTAATTTGGTGCATAAAACGCTGGAATACACTAAAATAACCCATTTTTGACATATTTCAGTTCCTTAGACAAATAATGTGTTTTGCATGCATTTTTGAGTTTTGGTTCATAAAACGGTGGAATACACCAAAATAGTCCCTTTTTTGACATATTTCCCTTTCTTTAACAAATATTTTTTTTTCTGGAAATCTGCGTTTTGTTGCATAAAACGCTGTAATATACCAAAATAACCCCTTTTTGACATATACCACTTCCTTAGGCAAATAGTGTGCTTTGCTTGCAATTCTGAGTTTTGTTGCATAAAACGCTAGAATACACCAAAATAACCCATTTTGACATATTTCGTTCCTTACACAAACAGTGTGTTTCCGTAGCATTTATGTGTTTTAGTGGAAAAAAGCTAAAAACTGCTAAAATTCCGTTTTTTTTATTTTACTTTGGATTCTTTATACTAGCCTGTTTTCATCAATTTTATCATTTTAAAGCAAAACAATGTAAAATGATGAATAAGCAAAAATTTCAATCGAGATAGTTTTTTTTTCATAAAACACCTTAAAAACATAAATAAGACGTTTTAAGAAATATAGTGTTTTGCCTGCATTTTTTAGTTTGATGCATAAAACGCTAGAATACACTAAAAATAACCCATTTTTGAGATATTTCAGTTCCTTAGACAAATAGTGTCTTTTCCAGGCAAATCTGATTTTTCTTACATAAAACGCTGGAATACACCAAAATATTCCATTTTTTGACATATTTCACTTCCTTAGGCAAATAGTGTGTTTTGCTTGCAATCCTGAGTTTTGTTGCATAAAACGCTAGAATACACTAAAATAACCCATTTTTACATATTTCAGTTCCTTAGACAAATAGTGTGTTTCCGTAGCATTTTGTGTTTTAGAGGAAAACAGCTAAAAACTGAAAAAAATACACGTTTTTCTTAATTTTACTTTGGATTCTCTGTACTAGCTTGTTTTCATCAATTTTATCGATCTGAAGCAAAATAATGTAAAATGAAGAATAAGAAAAATTTTCAATCGAGATAGTTTTTTTCATGAAACACCTTAAAACATATAAATAAGACGTTTTAACAAATATAGTGATTTGCCTGAATTTTTTAATTTGGTGCATAAAACGCTGGAATACACTAAAATAACCCATTTTTGACATATTTCAGTTCCTTAGACAAATAATGTGTTTTGCCTGCATTTTTGAGTTTTGGTTCATAAAACGGTGGAATACACCAAAATAGCCTCTTTTTTGACATATTTCCCTTTCTTTAACAAATACTTTGTTTTTTCTGAAATCTGCGTTTTGTTGCATAAAACGCTGTAATATACCAAAATAACCCCTTTTTGACATATACCACTTCCTTAGGCAAATAGTGTGCTTTGCTTGCAATTCTGAGTTTTGTTGCATAAAACGCTAGAATACACCAAAATAACCCATTTTTGACATATTTCCGTTCCTTACACAAACAGTGTGTTTCCGTAGCATTTATGTGTTTTAGTGGAAAAAAGCTAAAAACTGCTAAAATTCCACGTTTTTTTAAATTTTACTTTGGATTCTGTATACTAGCCTGTTTTCATCAATTTTATCATTTTAAAGCAAAACAATGTAAAATGACGAATAAGCAAAAATTTCAATCGGGATAGTTTTTTTTTTCATAAAAAACCTTAAAAACACATAAATAAGACGTTTTAAGAAATATAGTGTTTTGCTACATTTTTTAGTTTGATGCATAAAACGCTAGAATACACTAAAAATAACCCATTTTTTACATATTTCAGTTCCTTAGACAAATAGTGTGTTTCCGTAGCATTTTTGTGTTTTGGTGGAAAACAGCTAAAAACTGAAAAAATTACAAGTTTTTCTTAATTTTACTTTGGATTCTCTGTACTAGCTTGTTTTCATCAATTTTATCGATCTGAAGCAAAATAATGTAAAATGAAGAATAAGAAAAATTTTCAATCGAGATAGTTTTTTTTCATGAAACACCTTAAAAACATATAAATAAGACGTTTTAACAAATATAGTGATTTGCCTGAATTTTTAATTTGGTGCATAAAACGCTGGAATACACTAAAATAACCCATTTTTGACATATTTCAGTTCCTTAGACAAATAATGTGTTTTGCATGCATTTTTGAGTTTTGGTTCATAAAACGGTGGAATACACCAAAATAGCCTCTTTTTGACATATTTCCTTTCTTTAACAAATACTTTTTTTTTTCTGAAATCTGCGTTTTGTTGCATAAAACGCTGTAATATACCAAAATAACCCCTTTTTGACATATACCACTTCCTTAGGCAAATAGTTTGCTTTGCTTGCAATTCTGAGTTTTGTTGCATAAAACGCTAGAATACACCAAAATAACCCATTTTTGACATATTTCAGTTCCTTAGACAAACAGTGTGTTTCCGTAGCATTTATGTGTTTTAGTGGAAAAAAGCTAAAAACTGCTAAAATTCCACGTTTTTTTATTTTACTTTGGATTCTTTATACTAGCCTGTTTTCATCAATTTTATCATTTTAAAGCAAAACAATGTAAAATGACGAATAAGCAAAAATTTCAATCGAGATAGTTTTTTTTTCATAAAACACCTTAAAAAAACATAAATAAGACGTTTTAAGAAATATAGTGTTTTGCCTGCATTTTTTAGTTTGATGCATAAAACGCTAGAATACACTAAAAATAACCCATTTTTGACATATTTCAGTTCCTTAGACAAATAGTGTCTTTTCCAGGCAAATCTGATTTTTGTTACATAAAACGCTGGAATACACCAAAATATTCCATTTTTTGACATATTTCACTTCCTTAGGCATAGTGTGTTTTGCTTGCAATCCTGAGTTTTGTTGCATAAAACGCTGAATACACTAAAATAACCCATTTTTACATATTTCAGTTCCTTAGACAAATAGTGTGTTTCCGTAGCATTTTTGTGTTTTGGTGGAAAACAGCTAAAAACTGAAAAATTACACGTTTTTCTTAATTTTACTTTGGATTCTCTGTACTAGCTTGTTTTCATCAATTTTATCGATCTGAAGCAAAATAATGTAAAATGAAGAATAAGAAAAATTTTCAATCGAGATAGTTTTTTTCATGAAACACCTTAAAACATATAAATAAGACGTTTTAACAAATATAGTGATTTGCCTGAATTTTTAATTTGGTGCATAAAACGCTGGAATACACTAAAATAACCCATTTTTGACATATTTCAGTTCCTTAGACAAATAATGTGTTTTGCATGCATTTTTGAGTTTTGGTTCATAAAACGGTGGAATACACCAAAATAGCCCTTTTTGACATATTTCCTTTCTTTAACAAATTTTTTTTTTTCTGAAATCTGCGTTTTGTTGCATAAAACGCTGTAATATACCAAAATAACCCCTTTTTGACATATACCACTTCCTTAGGCAAATAGTATGCTTTGCTTGCAATTCTGAGTTTTGTTGCATAAAACGCTAGAATACACCAAAATAACCCATTTTGACATATTTCGTTCCTTACACAAACAGTGTGTTTCCGTAGCATTTATGTGTTTTAGTGGAAAAAGCTAAAAACTGCTAAAATTCCACGTTTTTTTTTTATTTTACTTTGGATTCTTTATACTAGCCTGTTTTCATCAATTTTATCATTTTAAAGCAAAACAATGTAAAATGATGAATAAGCAAAAATTTCAATCGAGATAGTTTTTTTTTCATAAAACACCTTAAAAAAACATAAATAAGACGTTTTAAGAAATATAGTGTTTTGCCTGCATTTTTTAGTTTGATGCATAAAACGCTAGAATACACTAAAAATAACCCATTTTTGACATATTTCAGTTCCTTAGCCAAATAGTGTCTTTTCCAGGCAAATCTGATTTTTTTACATAAAACGCTGAATACACCAAAATATTCCATTTTTGACATATTTCACTTCCTTAGGCAAATAGTGTGTTTTGCTTGCAATCCTGAGTTTTGTTGCATAAAACGCTGAATACACTAAAATAACCCATTTTTACATATTTCAGTTCCTTAGACAAATAGTGTGTTTCCGTAGCATTTTGTGTTTTGGTGGAAAACAGCTAAAACTGAAAAATTACACGTTTTTCTTAATTTTACTTTGGATTCTCTGTACTAGCTTGTTTTCATCAATTTTATCGATCTGAAGCAAAATAATGTAAAATGAAGAATAAGAAAAATTTTCAATCGAGATAGTTTTTTTCATGAAACACCTTAAAACATATAAATAAGACGTTTTAACAAATATAGTGATTTGCCTGAATTTTTAATTTGGTGCATAAAACGCTGGAATACACTAAAATAACCCATTTTTTACATATTTCAGTTCCTTAGACAAATAATGTGTTTTGCATGCATTTTTGAGTTTTGGTTCATAAAACGGTGGAATACACCAAAATAGCCTCTTTTTTGACATATTTCCCTTTCTTTAACAAATACTTTGTTTTTTTCTGGAAATCTGCGTTTTGTTGCATAAAACGCTGTAATATACCAAAATAACCCCTTTTTGACATATACCACTTCCTTAGGCAAATAGTGTGCTTTGCTTGCAATTCTGAGTTTTGTTGCATAAAACGCTAGAATACACCAAAATAACCCATTTTTGACATATTTCCGTTCCTTACACAAACAGTGTGTTTCCGTAGCATTTATGTGTTTTAGTGGAAAAAAGCTAAAAACTGCTAAAATTCCGTTTTTTTTATTTTACTTTGGATTCTTTATACTAGCCTGTTTTCATCAATTTTATCATTTTAAAGCAAAACAATGTAAAATGATGAATAAGCAAAAATTTCAATCGAGATAGTTTTTTTTTCATAAAACACCTTAAAAAACATAAATAAGACGTTTTAAGAAATATAGTGTTTTGCCTGCATTTTTTAGTTTGATGCGTAAAACGCTAGAATACACTAAAAATAACCCATTTTTGAGATATTTCAGTTCCTTAGACAAATAGTGTCTTTTCCAGGCAAATCTGATTTTTGTTACATAAAACGCTGGAATACACCAAAATATTCCATTTTTTGACATATTTCACTTCCTTAGGCAAATAGTGTGTTTTGCTTGCAATCCTGAGTTTTGTTGCATAAAACGCTGAAATACACTAAAATAACCCATTTTTTACATATTTCAGTTCCTTAGACAAATAGTGTGTTTCCGTAGCATTTTTGTGTTTTGGTGGAAAACAGCTAAAAACTGAAAAAATTACACGTTTTTCTTAATTTTACTTTGGATTCTCTGTACTAGCTTGTTTTCATCAATTTTATCGATCTGAAGCAAAATAATGTAAAATGAAGAATAAGAAAATTTTCAATCGAGATAGTTTTTTTCATGAAACACCTTAAAACATATAAATAAGACGTTTTAACAAATATAGTGATTTGCCTGAATTTTTTAATTTGGTGCATAAAACGCTGGAATACACTAAAATAACCCATTTTTGACATATTTCAGTTCCTTAGACAAATAATGTGTTTTGCATGCATTTTTGAGTTTTGGTTCATAAAACGGTGGAATACACCAAAATAGCCTCTTTTTGACATATTTCCTTTCTTTAACAAATACTTTTTTTTTTCTGAAATCTGCGTTTTGTTGCATAAAACGCTGTAATATACCAAAATAACCCCTTTTTGACATATACCACTTCCTTAGGCAAATAGTGTGCTTTGCTTGCAATTCTTTGATTTGTTGCATAAAACGCAAGAATACACCAAAATAACCCATTTTGACATATTTCCGTTCCTTACACAAACAGTGTGTTTCCGTAGCATTTATGTGTTTTAGTGGAAAAAAGCTAAAAACTGCTAAAATTCCACGTTTTTTTATTTTACTTTGGATTCTTTATACTAGCCTGTTTTCATCAATTTTATCATTTTAAAGCAAAACAATGTAAAATGATGAATAAGCAAAAATTTCAATCGAGATAGTTTTTTTTTTATAAAACACTTTAAAAAACATAAATAAGACGTTTTAAGAAAAATAGTGTTTTGCCTGCATTTTTTAGTTTGATGCATAAAACGCTAGAATACACTAAAAATAACCCATTTTTTACATATTTCAGTTCCTTAGACAAATAGTGTGTTTCCGTAGCATTTTTGTGTTTTGGTGGAAAACAGCTAAAACTTACATATTTCAGTTCCTTAGAAAAATTACAAGTTTTTCTTAATTTTACTTTGGATTCTCTGTACTTAGCTTGTTTTCATCAATTTTATCGATCTGAAGGAAAATAATGTAAAATGAAGAATAAGAAAAATTTTCAATCGAGATAGTTTTTTTCATGAAACACCTTAAAACATATAAATAAGACGTTTTAACAAATATAGTGATTTGCCTGAATTTTTTTAATTTGGTGCATAAAACGCTGGAATACACTAAAATAACCCATTTTTGACATATTTCAGTTCCTTAGACAAATAATGTGTTTTGCATGCATTTTTGAGTTTTGGTTCATAAAACGGTGGAATACACCAAAATAGCCTCTTTTTTGACATATTTCCCTTTCTTTAACAAATACTTTGTTTTTTTTCTGGAAATCTGCGTTTTGTTGCATAAAACGCTGTAATATACCAAAATAACCCCTTTTTGACATATACCACTTCCTTAGGCAAATAGTGTGCTTTGCTTGCAATTCTGAGTTTTGTTGCATAAAACGCTAGAATACACTAAAATAACCCATTTTTGACATATTTCGTTCCTTACACAAACAGTGTGTTTCCGTAGCATTTATGTGTTTTAGTGGAAAAAAGCTAAAAACTGCTAAAATTCCACGTTTTTTTTTTATTTTACTTTGGATTCATTATACTAGCCTGTTTTCATCAATTTTATCATTTTAAAGCAAAACAATGTAAAATGATGAATAAGCAAAATTTCAATCGAGATAGTTTTTTTTCATAAAACACCTTAAAAACATAAATAAGACGTTTTAAGAAATATAGTGTTTTGCCTGCATTTTTTAGTTTGATGCATAAAACGCTAGAATACACTAAAAATAACCCATTTTTGACATATTTCAGTTCCTTAGACAAATAGTGTGTTTTTTCCAGGCAAATCTGATTTTTTTTCATAAAACGCTGGAATACACCAAAATATTCCATTTTTTGACATATTTCACTTCCTTAGGCAAATAGTGTGTTTTGCTTGCAATCCTGAGTTTTGTTGCATAAAACGCTGAAATACACTAAAATAACCCATTTTTTACATATTTCAGTTCCTTAGACAAATAGTGTGTTTCCGTAGCATTTTTGTGTTTTGGTGGAAAACAGCTAAAAACTGAAAAAATTACACGTTTTTCTTAATTTTACTTTGGATTCTCTGTACTAGCTTGTTTTCATCAATTTTATCGATCTGAAGCAAAATAATGTAAAATGAAGAATAAGAAAAATTTTCAATCGAGATAGTTTTTTTTCATGAAACACCTTAAAACATATAAATAAGACGTTTTAACAAATATAGTGATTTGCCTGAATTTTTAATTTGGTGCATAAAACGCTGGAATACACTAAAATAACCCATTTTTTACATATTTCAGTTCCTTAGACAAATAATGTGTTTTGCATGCATTTTTGAGTTTTGGTTCATAAAACGGTGGAATACACCAAAATAGCCTCTTTTTTGACATATTTCCCTTTCTTTAACAAATACTTTGTTTTTTCTGAAATCTGCGTTTTGTTGCATAAAACGCTGTAATATACCAAAATAACCCCTTTTTGACATATACCACTTCCTTAGGCAAATAGTGTGCTTTGCTTGCAATTCTGAGTTTTGTTGCATAAAACGCTAGAATACACCAAAATAACCCATTTTGACATATTTCGTTCCTTACACAAACAGTGTGTTTCCGTAGCATTTATGTGTTTTAGTGGAAAAAGCTAAAACTGCTAAAATTCCACGTTTTTTTATTTTACTTTGGATTCTTTATACTAGCCTGTTTTCATCAATTTTATCATTTTAAAGCAAAACAATGTAAAATGATGAATAAGCAAAATTTCAATCGAGATAGTTTTTTTCATAAAACACCTTTAAAAACATAAATAAGACGTTTTAAGAAATATAGTGTTTTGCCTGCATTTTTTAGTTTGATGCATAAAACGCTAGAATACACTAAAATAACCCATTTTTGACATATTTCAGTTCCTTAGACAAATAGTGTTTTTCCAGGCAAATCTGATTTTTGTTCATAAAACGCTGGAATACACCAAAATATTCCATTTTTTGACATATTTCACTTCCTTAGGCAAATAGTGTGTTTTGCTTGCAATCCTGAGTTTTGTTGCATAAAACGCTGAATACACTAAAATAACCCATTTTTACATATTTCAGTTCCTTAGACAAATAGTGTGTTTCCGTAGCATTTTTGTGTTTTGGTGGAAAACAGCTAAAAACTGAAAAAATTACACGTTTTTCTTAATTTTACTTTGGATTCTCTGTACTAGCTTGTTTTCATCAATTTTATCGATCTGAAGCAAAATAATGTAAAATGAAGAATAAGAAAAATTTTCAATCGAGATAGTTTTTTTCATGAAACACCTTAAAACATATAAATAAGACGTTTTAACAAATATAGTGATTTGCCTGAATTTTTAATTTGGTGCATAAAACGCTGGAATACACTAAAATAACCCATTTTTTACATATTTCAGTTCCTTAGACAAATAATGTGTTTTGCATGCATTTTTGAGTTTTGGTTCATAAAACGGTGGAATACACCAAAATAGCCTCTTTTTTGACATATTTCCCTTTCTTTAACAAATACTTTGTTTTTTTCTGGAAATCTGCGTTTTGTTGCATAAAACGCTGTAATATACCAAAATAACCCTTTTGACATATACCACTTCCTTAGGCAAATAGTGTGCTTTGCTTGCAATTCTGAGTTTTGTTGCATAAAACGCTAGAATACACCAAAATAACCCATTTTTGACATATTTCCGTTCCTTACACAAACAGTGTGTTTCCGTAGCATTTATGTGTTTTAGTGGAAAAAAGCTAAAAACTGCTAAAATTCCACGTTTTTTAATTTTACTTTGGATTCTGTATACTAGCCTGTTTTCATCAATTTTATCATTTTAAAGCAAAACAATGTAAAATGACGAATAAGCAAAATTTCAATCGAGATAGTTTTTTTTCATAAAACACCTTTTTTTTCATATAAAACCTTAAAAACACATAAATAAGACGTTTTAAGAAATATAGTGTTTTGCTACATTTTTTAGTTTGATGCATAAAACGCTAGAATACACTAAAATAACCCATTTTTACATATTTCAGTTCCTTAGACAAATAGTGTGTTTCCGTAGCATTTTTGTGTTTTGGTGGAAAACAGCTAAAAACTGAAAAAATTACAAGTTTTTCTTAATTTTACTTTGGATTCTCTGTACTAGCTTGTTTTCATCAATTTTATCGATCTGAAGCAAAATAATGTAAAATGAAGAATAAGAAAAATTTTCAATCGAGATAGTTTTTTTTCATGAAACACCTTAAAACATATAAATAAGACGTTTTAACAAATATAGTGATTTGCCTGAATTTTTTAATTTGGTGCATAAAACGCTGGAATACACTAAAATAACCCATTTTTTACATATTTCAGTTCCTTAGACAAATAATGTGTTTTGCATGCATTTTTGAGTTTTGGTTCATAAAACGGTGGAATACACCAAAATAGCCTCTTTTTTGACATATTTCCCTTTCTTTAACAAATACTTTGTTTTTTTCTGGAAATCTGCGTTTTGTTGCATAAAACGCTGTAATATACCAAAATAACCCCTTTTTGACATATACCACTTCCTTAGGCAAATAGTGTGCTTTGCTTGCAATTCTGAGTTTTGTTGCATAAAACGCTAGAATACACCAAAATAACCCATTTTTGACATATTTCCGTTCCTTACACAAACAGTGTGTTTCCGTAGCATTTATGTGTTTTAGTGGAAAAAAGCTAAAAACTGCTAAAATTCCACGTTTTTCTTAATTTTACTTTGGATTCTGTATACTAGCCTGTTTTCATCAATTTTATCATTTTAAAGCAAAACAATGTAAAATGACGAATAAGCAAAATTTCAATCGAGATAGTTTTTTTTCATAAAAACCTTAAAAAAACATAAAACGCTAGAATACACTAAAATAACCCATAATTTCAGTTCCTTAGACGTTTTAAGACGTTTTAGGCAAATATAGTGTTTTGCCTGCATTTTTAGTTTGATGCATAAAACGCTAGAATACACTAAAATAACCCATTTTTACATATTTCAGTTCCTTAGACAAATAGTGTGTTTCCGTAGCATTTTGTGTTTTGGTGGAAAACAGCTAAAACTGAAAAATTACAAGTTTTTCTTAATTTTACTTTGGATTCTCTGTACTAGCTTGTTTTCATCAATTTTATCGATCTGAAGCAAAATAATGTAAAATGAAGAATAAGAAAAATTTTCAATCGAGATAGTTTTTTTCATGAAACACCTTAAAACATATAAATAAGACGTTTTAACAAATATAGTGATTTGCCTGAATTTTTAATTTGGTGCATAAAACGCTGGAATACACTAAAATAACCCATTTTTTACATATTTCAGTTCCTTAGACAAATAATGTGTTTTGCATGCATTTTTGAGTTTTGGTTCATAAAACGGTGGAATACACCAAAATAGCCCTTTTTGACATATTTCCCTTTCTTTAACAAATACTTTGTTTTTTTCTGGAAATCTGCGTTTTGTTGCATAAAACGCTGTAATATACCAAAATAACCCCTTTTTGACATATACCACTTCCTTAGGCAAATAGTGTGCTTTGCTTGCAATTCTGAGTTTTGTTGCATAAAACGCTAGAATACACCAAAATAACCCATTTTGACATATTTTCGTTCCTTACACAAACAGTGTGTTTCCGTAGCATTTATGTGTTTTAGTGGAAAAAAGCTAAAAACTGCTAAAATTCCGTTTTTTTATTTTACTTTGGATTCTTTATACTAGCCTGTTTTCATCAATTTTATCATTTTAAAGCAAAACAATGTAAAATGATGAATAAGCAAAAATTTCAATCGAGATAGTTTTTTTCATAAAACACCTTAAAAACATAAATAAGACGTTTTAAGAAATATAGTGTTTTGCCTGCATTTTTTAGTTTGATGCATAAAACGCTAGAATACACTAAAAATAACCCATTTTTGACATATTTCAGTTCCTTAGACAAATAGTGTTTTTCCAGGCAAATCTGAGTTTTTTCATAAAACGCTGGAATACACCAAAATATTCCATTTTTGACATATTTCACTTCCTTAGGCAAATAGTGTGTTTTGCTTGCAATCCTGAGTTTTGTTGCATAAAACGCTGAATACACTAAAATAACCCATTTTTACATATTTCAGTTCCTTAGACAAATAGTGTGTTTCCGTAGCATTTTGTGTTTTGGTGGAAAACAGCTAAAACTGAAAAATTACACGTTTTTCTTAATTTTACTTTGGATTCTCTGTACTAGCTTGTTTTCATCAATTTTATCGATCTGAAGCAAAATAATGTAAAATGAAGAATAAGAAAAATTTTCAATCGAGATAGTTTTTTTCATGAAACACCTTAAAACATATAAATAAGACGTTTTAACAAATATAGTGATTTGCCTGAATTTTTAATTTGGTGCATAAAACGCTGGAATACACTAAAATAACCCATTTTTGACATATTTCAGTTCCTTAGACAAATAATGTGTTTTGCCTGCATTTTTGAGTTTTGGTTCATAAAACGGTGGAATACACCAAAATAGCCTCTTTTTTGACATATTTCCCTTTCTTTAACAAATACTTTGTTTTTTCTGAAATCTGCGTTTTGTTGCATAAAACGCTGTAATATACCAAAATAACCCCTTTTTGACATATACCACTTCCTTAGGCAAATAGTGTGCTTTGCTTGCAATTCTGAGTTTTGTTGCATAAAACGCTAGAATACACCAAAATAACCCATTTTTGACATATTTCCGTTCCTTACACAAACAGTGTGTTTCCGTAGCATTTATGTGTTTTAGTGGAAAAAGCTAAAACTGCTAAAATCCACGTTTTTAAATTTTACTTTGGATTCTGTATACTAGCATGTTTTCATCAATTTTATCATTTTAAAGCAAAACAATGTAAAATGACGAATAAGCAAAAATTTCAATCGGGATAGTTTTTTTTCATAAAAACCTTAAAACACATAAATAAGACGTTTTAAGAAATATAGTGTTTTGCTACATTTTTTAGTTTGATGCATAAAACGCTAGAATACACTAAAAATAACCCATTTTTTACATATTTCAGTTCCTTAGACAAATAGTGTGTTTCCGTAGCATTTTTGTGTTTTGGTGGAAAACAGCTAAAAACTGAAAAAATTACAAGTTTTTCTTAATTTTACTTTGGATTCTCTGTACTAGCTTGTTTTCATCAATTTTATCGATCTGAAGCAAAATAATGTAAAATGAAGAATAAGAAAAATTTTCAATCGAGATAGTTTTTTTTCATGAAACACCTTAAAAACATATAAATAAGACGTTTTAACAAATATAGTGATTTGCCTGAATTTTTTAATTTGGTGCATAAAACGCTGGAATACACTAAAATAACCCATTTTTTACATATTTCAGTTCCTTAGACAAATAATGTGTTTTGCATGCATTTTTGAGTTTTGGTTCATAAAACGGTGGAATACACCAAAATAGTCCCTTTTTTGACATATTTCCCTTTCTTTAACAAATATTTTTTTTTTCTGGAAATCTGCGTTTTGTTGCATAAAACGCTGTAATATACCAAAATAACCCCTTTTTCACATATACCACTTCCTTAGGCAAATAGTTTGCTTTGCTTGCAATTCTTAGTTTTGTTGCATAAAACGCTAGAATACACCAAAATAACCCATTTTGACATATTTTCGTTCCTTACACAAACAGTGTGTTTCCGTAGCATTTATGTGTTTTAGTGGAAAAAAGCTAAAAACTGCTAAAATTCCGTTTTTTTTATTTTACTTTGGATTCTTTATACTAGCCTGTTTTCATCAATTTTATCATTTTAAAGCAAAACAATGTAAAATGATGAATAAGCAAAAATTTCAATCGAGATAGTTTTTTTTTCATAAAACACCTTAAAAACATAAATAAGACGTTTTAAGAAATATAGTGTTTTGCCTGCATTTTTTAGTTTGATGCATAAAACGCTAGAATACACTAAAAATAACCCATTTTTGACATATTTCAGTTCCTTAGACAAATAGTGTCTTTTCCAGGCAAATCTGATTTTTTTTCATAAAACGCTGGAATACACCAAAATATTCCATTTTTTGACATATTTCACTTCCTTAGGCAAATAGTGTGTTTTGCTTGCAATCCTGAGTTTTGTTGCATAAAACGCTGAAATACACTAAAATAACCCATTTTTTACATTGTTCAGTTCCTTAGACAAATAGTGTGTTTCCGTAGCATTTTTGTGTTTTGGTGGAAAACAGCTAAAAACTGAAAAAATTACACGTTTTTCTTAATTTTACTTTGGATTCTCTGTACTAGCTTGTTTTCATCAATTTTATCGATCTGAAGCAAAATAATGTAAAATGAAGAATAAGAAAAATTTTCAATCGAGATAGTTTTTTTTTCATGAAACACCTTAAAAACATATAAATAAGACGTTTTAACAAATATAGTGATTTGCCTGAATTTTTTAATTTGGTGCATAAAACGCTGGAATACACTAAAATAACCCATTTTTGACATATTTCAGTTCCTTAGACAAATAATGTGTTTTGCATGCATTTTTGAGTTTTGGTTCATAAAACGGTGGAATACACCAAAATAGCCTCTTTTTGACATATTTCCTTTCTTTAACAAATACTTTTTTTTTTCTGAAATCTGCGTTTTGTTGCATAAAACGCTGTAATATACCAAAATAACCCCTTTTTGACATATACCACTTCCTTAGGCAAATAGTGTGCTTTGCTTGCAATTCTGAGTTTTGTTGCATAAAACGCTAGAATACACCAAAATAACCCATTTTGACATATTTCCGTTCCTTACACAAACAGTGTGTTTCCGTAGCATTTATGTGTTTTAGTGGAAAAAGCTAAAACTGCTAAAATTCCACGTTTTTTTATTTTACTTTGGATTCTGTATACTAGCCTGTTTTCATCAATTTTATCATTTTAAAGCAAAACAATGTAAAATGACGAATAAGCATAAAAATTTCAATCGAGATAGTTTTGCCTTTTTTTTCATAAAAACCTTAAAAAAACATAAATAAGACGTTTTAAGAAATATAGTGTTTTGCCTGCATTTTTTAGTTTGATGCATAAAACGCTAGAATACACTAAAAATAACCCATTTTTTACATATTTCAGTTCCTTAGACAAATAGTGTGTTTCCGTAGCATTTTTGTGTTTTGGTGGAAAACAGCTAAAAACTGAAAAAATTACAAGTTTTTCTTAATTTTACTTTGGATTCTCTGTACTTAGCTTGTTTTCATCAATTTTATCGATCTGAAGGAAAATAATGTAAAATGAAGAATAAGAAAAATTTTCAATCGATAGTTTTTTTTCATGAAACACCTTAAAACATATAAATAAGACGTTTTAACAAATATAGTGATTTGCCTGAATTTTTAATTTGGTGCATAAAACGCTGGAATACACTAAAATAACCCATTTTTGACATATTTCAGTTCCTTAGACAAATAATGTGTTTTGCATGCATTTTTGAGTTTTGGTTCATAAAACGGTGGAATACACCAAAATAGCCTCTTTTTGACATATTTCCTTTCTTTAACAAATACTTTTTTTTTTCTGAAATCTGCGTTTTGTTGCATAAAACGCTGTAATATACCAAAATAACCCCTTTTTGACATATACCACTTCCTTAGGCAAATAGTGTGCTTTGCTTGCAATTCTGAGTTTTGTTGCATAAAACGCTAGAATACACCAAAATAACCCATTTTTGACATATTTCCGTTCCTTACACAAACAGTGTGTTTCCGTAGCATTTATGTGTTTTAGTGGAAAAAAGCTAAAAACTGCTAAAAATCCACGTTTTTTTAAATTTTACTTTGGATTCTGTATACTAGCATGTTTTCATCAATTTTATCATTTTAAAGCAAAACAATGTAAAATGACGAATAAGCAAAAATTTCAATCGGGATAGTTTTTTTTTCATAAAAAACCTTAAAAACACATAAATAAGACGTTTTAAGAAATATAGTGTTTTGCTACATTTTTTAGTTTGATGCATAAAACGCTAGAATACACTAAAAATAACCCATTTTTTACATATTTCAGTTCCTTAGACAAATAGTGTGTTTCCGTAGCATTTTTGTGTTTTGGTGGAAAACAGCTAAAAACTGAAAAAATTACAAGTTTTTCTTAATTTTACTTTGGATTCTCTGTACTAGCTTGTTTTCATCAATTTTATCGATCTGAAGCAAAATAATGTAAAATGAAGAATAAGAAAAATTTTCAATCGAGATAGTTTTTTTTCATGAAACACCTTAAAAACATATAAATAAGACGTTTTAACAAATATAGTGATTTGCCTGAATTTTTAATTTGGTGCATAAAACGCTGGAATACACTAAAATAACCCATTTTTGACATATTTCAGTTCCTTAGACAAATAATGTGTTTTGCATGCATTTTTGAGTTTTGGTTCATAAAACGGTGGAATACACCAAAATAGCCCTTTTTGACATATTTCCTTTCTTTAACAAATACTTTTTTTTTCTGAAATCTGCGTTTTGTTGCATAAAACGCTGTAATATACCAAAATAACCCCTTTTGACATATACCACTTCCTTAGGCAAATAGTGTGCTTTGCTTGCAATTCTGAGTTTTGTTGCATAAAACGCTAGAATACACCAAAATAACCCATTTTGACATATTTCGTTCCTTACACAAACAGTGTGTTTCCGTAGCATTTATGTGTTTTAGTGGAAAAAGCTAAAACTGCTAAAATTCCGTTTTTTTATTTTACTTTGGATTCTTTATACTAGCCTGTTTTCATCAATTTTATCATTTTAAAGCAAAACAATGTAAAATGATGAATAAGCAAAAATTTCAATCGAGATAGTTTTTTTTTCATAAAACACCTTAAAAAACATAAATAAGACGTTTTAAGAAATATAGTGTTTTGCCTGCATTTTTTAGTTTGATGCGTAAAACGCTAGAATACACTAAAAATAACCCATTTTGAGATATTTCAGTTCCTTAGACAAATAGTGTCTTTTCCAGGCAAATCTGATTTTTCTTACATAAAACGCTGGAATACACCAAAATATTCCATTTTTTGACATATTTCACTTCCTTAGGCAAATAGTGTGTTTTGCTTGCAATCCTGAGTTTTGTTGCATAAAACGCTGAAATACACTAAAATAACCCATTTTTTACATATTTCATTTCCTTAGACAAATAGTGTGTTTCCATAGCATTTTTGTGTTTTAGAGGAAAACAGCTAAAAACTGAAAAAAATACACGTTTTTCTTAATTTTACTTTGGATTCTCTGTACTAGCTTGTTTTCATCAATTTTATCGATCTGAAGCAAAATAATGTAAAATGAAGAATAAGAAAAATTTTCAATCGAGATAGTTTTTTTCATGAAACAC